>NC_134355.1:700520643-700703359 GCF_048569485.1 Anomaloglossus baeobatrachus
CCCTAAACACACACAAGTCTGGTACATATACCACCCTCAGCACACATCTCACCACACACACACCAACCTCACCACATAATCACCCTAAACACACACAAGTCTGGTACATATACCACCCTCAGCACACATCTCACCACACATACACCAACCTCGCCACATAATCGCCCTAAACACACACACGTCTGGTACATATACCACCCTCAGCACACATCTCACCACACACACACCAACCTCACCACATAATCACCCTAAACACACACAAGTCTGGTACATATACCACCCTCAGCACACATCTCACCACACATACACCAACCTCGCCACATAATCGCCCTAAACACACACAAGTCTGGTACATATACCACCCTCAGCACACATCTCACCACACACACACCAACCTCACCACATAATCACCCTAAACACACACAAGTCTGGTACATATACCACCCTCAGCACACATCTCACCACACATACACCAACCTCACCACATAATCACCCTAAACACACACAAATCTGGTACATATACCACCCTCAGCACACATCTCACCACACATACACCAACCTCACCACATAATCACCCTAAACACACACAAGTCTGGTACATATACTGCCCTCAGCACACATCTCACCACACATACACCAACCTCGCCACATAATCGCCCTAAACACACACAAGTCTGGTACATATACCACCCTCAGCACACATCTCACCACACATACACCAACCTCACCACATAATCGCCCTAAACACACACAAGTCTGGTACATATACCACCCTCAGCACACATCTCACCACACACACACCAACCTCACCACATAATCGCCCTAAACACACACAAGTCTGGTACATATACCACCATCAGCACACATCTCACCACACATACACCAACCTCACCACATAATCGCCCTAAACACACACAAGTCTGGTACATATACCACCCTCAGCACACATCTCACCACACATACACCAACCTCACCACATAATCTCCCTAAACACACACAAGTCTGGTACATATACCACCCTCAGCACACATCTCACCATACATACACCAACCTCACCACATAATCGCCCTAAACACACACAAGTCTGGTACATATACCACCCTCAGCACACATCTCACCACACATACACCAACCTCACCACATAATCACCCTAAACACACACAAGTCTGGTACATATACCACCCTCAGCACACATCTCACCACACATACACCAACCTCACCACATAATCGCCCTAAACACACACAAGTCTGGTACATATACCACCCTCAGCACACAGCTCACCACACACACACCAACCTCACCACATAATCACCCTAAACACACACAAGTCTGGTATATATATCACCCTCAGCACACATCTCACCACACATACACCAACCTCACCACATAATCGCCCTAAACACACACAAGTCTGGTACATATACCACCCTCAGCACACATCTCACCACACATACACCAACCTCACCACATAATCGCCCTAAACACACACAAGTCTGGTACATATATCACCCTCAGCACACATCTCACCACACACACCAACCTCACCACATAATCGCCCTAAACACACACAAGTCTGGTACATATACCACCCTCAGCACACATCTCACCACACATACACCAACCTCACCACATAATCGCCCTAAACACACACAAGTCTGGTACATATACCACCCTCAGCACACATCTCACCACACATACACCAACCTCACCACAAAATCACCCTAAACACACACAGGTCTGGTACATATACAGTTAGGTCCAGAAATATTTGGACAGTGACACAAGTTTTGTTATTTTAGCTGTTTACAAAAACATGTTCAGAAATACAATTCTATATATAATATGGGCTGAAAGTGCACACTCCCAGCTGCAATATGAGAGTTTTCACATCCAAATCGGAGAAAGGGTTTAGGAATCATAGCTCTGTAATGCATAGCCTCCTCTTTTTCAAGGGACCAAAAGTAATTGGACAAGGGACTCTAAGGGCTGCAAATAACTCTGAAGGCGTCTCCCTCGTTAACCTGTAATCAATGAAGTAGTTAAAAGGTCTGGGGTTGATTACAGGTGTGTGGTTTTGCATTTGGAAGCTGTTGCTGTGACCAGACAACATGCGGTCTAAGGAACTCTCAATTGAGGTGAAGCAGAACATCCTGAGGCTGAAAAAAAAGAAAAAATCCATCAGAGAGATAGCAGACATGCTTGGAGTAGCAAAATCAACAGTCGGGTACATTCTGAGAAAAAAGGAATTGACTGGTGAGCTTGGGAACTCAAAAAGGCCTGGGCGTCCACGGATGACAACAGTGGTGGATGATCGCCGCATACTTTCTTTGGTGAAGAAGAACCCGTTCACAACATCAACTGAAGTCCAGAACACTCTCAGTGAAGTAGGTGTATCTGTCTCTAAGTCAACAGTAAAGAGAAGACTCCATGAAAGTAAATACAAAGGGTTCACATCTAGATGCAAACCATTCATCAATTCCAAAAATAGACAGGCCAGAGTTAAATTTGCTGAAAAACACCTCATGAAGCCAGCTCAGTTCTGGAAAAGTATTCTATGGACAGATGAGACAAAGATCAACCTGTACCAGAATGATGGGAAGAAAAAAGTTTGGAGAAGAAAGGGAACGGCACATGATCCAAGGCACACCACATCCTCTGTAAAACATGGTGGAGGCAACGTGATGGCATGGGCATGCATGGCTTTCAATGGCACTGGGTCACTTGTGTTTATTGATGACATAACAGCAGACAAGAGTAGCCGGATGAATTCTGAAGTGTACCGGGATATACTTTCAGCCCAGATTCAGCCAAATGCCGCAAAGTTGATCAGACGGCGCTTCATAGTACAGATGGACAATGACCCCGAGCATACAGCCAAAGCTACCCAGGAGTTCATGAGTGCAAAAAAGTGGAACATTCTGCAATGGCCAAGTCAATTACTAGATCTTAACCCAATTGAGCATGCATTTCACTTGCTCAAATCCAGACTTAAGACGGAAAGACCCACAAACAAGCAAGACCTGAAGGCTGCGGCTGTAAAGGCATGGCAAAGCATTAAGAAGGAGGAAACCCAGAGTTTGGTGATGTCCATGGGTTCCAGACTTAAGGCAGTGATTGCCTCCAAAGGATTCGCAACAAAATATTGAAAATAAAAATATTTTGTTTGGGTTTGGTTTATTTGTCCAATTACTTTTGACCTCCTAAAATGTGGAGTGTTTGTAAAGAAATGTGACAATTCCTACAATTTCTATCAGATATTTTTGTTCAAACCTTCAAATTAAACGTTACAATCTGCACTTGAATTCTGTTGTAGAGGTTTCATTTCAAATCCAATGTGGTGGCATGCAGAGCCCAACTCGCCAAAATTGTGTCACTGTCCAAAGATTTCTGGACCTAACTGTAGATGGGGATTAGAGAAAATGAAGATTTTAGTAGGTACAGTGTGGATGATACTTCCTGGTTGCCGATGGTACTAAGATGAAGGATGGGAGGAGTGACAAAGGGCCAGGCGGTTGGCTGGTGAGACAGGCCTGAGAGAAGTTAGTTCTGTAGTAGGGTTCCTGGTGTGCAGATGGTGCTTGGTAACTTGGGCTCCTTGAGGAACCCGGAGATATCATGCAAGTGTCCAAAGCCTACAGCTCACCTCGGCACGGGCCTAGGAAAGACGTCCGAGGCATTATTTGGAGATGGGTAGCCGTGGAGACTAAAATAGGGTTAAGTAGAGGCTTAGGCTCAGCAGCTGGAAGGCTAGGTCCCAGGCATTGGACTAGACAAAAAGTACCCCAGAGAACAGCGGCAGCAGAACTGGAAAGGACTGTCCATGTCTGTCGAAAAGATTGAAGAGCAAATAAATCATTCCATATTGTGTTGTAAAGAGACTCTTTATGTGATGTGTTGCTATGTCACATCTATAATGGGGATTGGCTGCAGGGTGGTGGATTTTCCTCTGAAGACAAAAGTAAGTGTAAAAGTAAGTGTCCGGTGTGGATCACACCCACAGGTCCTGTCTGGAGAAGAAGTGTGGAGCCCTGTTGGCCCAGTGTTTGCTCCCTTCTTCAAGTGGCGCTGCAAGGAGGGTCGTTCCTCGCACAATCTGTCAAGAGGGAATACAGGGAAGTTGCCTGGGAAGAACAAGTTACATGTTGTGGAAACAAAGGTGACAAGACATGGCCAGGAACCGAGCATGGGCAAGGCCCTTTGTGGGCGAACCAAAGAAAAAGAACGCTAAACACTATCCGGTGTGCTCAGCAGCTGGGGATTAAGAAATGCCTGGGCCTGCTCTTGGCAGGTTCACCAGGCAGGTGAGGAAAAGAGCGAGATGTGCTGCCCTTCATATCCAGAAGCTGGAGATTAAGAAACACCCCTTGTCCAGTGTTGTCAACCTCTGGCGGGTGCACCCGAGAGAGTGTCTGCCCTTCCCACGACATTAATGAGGAATAGGCAGCAGCCCTGAAGAAATGGGAGGAGGAACTGGAAGAGGCGCCCTGCAGGACGCCGTCCAGAAAATGAAGACTCCCACAGTAGTGTTGGTTGGCACTATTAAGAGTGCAATTGCTGGAAGGAGCTGATTGGACCATGGTGGAGGCAGCACCGATGGAGGAGACAGCTGGGGACGTGCCGGCCAACCATGAGAATCTTGATCAGAGGGCCCAAATACAGCAGCTGCTGAGTCACTTGACTGGTTGGAGCTTTGAAGAGGCGGTATATCAGTGGGCCCAGCAGGAGTTGAACTCGGAACCAAGATAGTCACCCACGGCCAGGTACCAACAACTGGCCAACGTGGGAGAGCTGGCCTCCTATAACTCATTGCGCTAATTCATCTTGGAGGCTAGAACGCACGACTGGGTTCTCATCAAGGTGGCTGCAGTAGATGGAGGATGATCACTAAAAGATTGGCCAGAAGTCTGGCAGCGTAAGAGAGGTGGCGGGTCCCAGACTTCCCCCAGTTGTGCCTGTTGCACCTTAGCACGGAACTGTTCCACGTTACATGGGGATCAGTCAGGAGACTCGGCCCCTGAAGTTGGGCTCAAGTGGCCAAAGGTACTTTTGTTTGATTGTCCCGCCTTCCCTATTTATTTTGTGCTTGTTGAGCTCCCCTGTGATGGAATGCCGAATTGCTAGGCAGGTGTCAAACCTTGTCCTTGACCAAGGACATTGTCCCTTTGTCCCGAAGACTTTGTCCTCATTTTCCCAAGGACTTTTCCCCATGGAACTTTACCTGCCCTTGGTGCTTCGGGACAGTATTGCTTACCCCATACTGGCATCCGAAGAGCAGGCAGGAGGTGGAAGGAACTTGTGGACCTTGAGGAGTGGGTCCAGGATTGTCATGCACCCATGCTGGAAATGGGCAGGCGTGCAGAACATGATGTTGCTGGCGAATAAGAGACTGTTGCTTGCAGGCATCCTGCTTATAGACGTGTGTCCTCGTTCTGTACCCGGATTGAAGAAATGGAATCTAGTTTATGGCCATCCAGACTTTAATGTAAAGTGAATAAATACATGTTACCTGGTGAAAGTTCTGGCCGGGGATGGCCTGATTTAAGGAGGGGAGGCATGTAGGAGGTGGCCAAATTACCCACTCTTGTGTTTATATAAAGTCTGATGTATTTTTTATGGTGTGCATCATAATATAGCTGTGTTTTATAAAATGAGTGTCTAGGTGCTGCTGCTGATGGAGAACACAGTCACTCTAGCAGGATGTCACACTCACCGTCAAGGATGAGTTGGCGAGCATAGGGATAGGCACATCCCAAGCGTGAAGTGGACTCACTGGACCACAGGGGGGACCCGGACCCACCAAGTTAAGGGAAGGGCAGCGTTCGGGCACTGTGGCAGCTGAGCTGGGGCTAGGTGACTGCAGGACAGGGGGACAGGCAAGGTCAGACAGGACTGGCATGGGAACACAGTACAGTTCAGGAATGAGTCAGGATCAGGCTGGTCCCAGGATGCAAGAACACATAGGAACTCAAACAGGACGATCAAGGATTCAGGCTTGTCTCACAGGAACACATACAGGGCAGAGGAGAGATACTGGCTGGTCCCGGCCACAGAAACAGACAGCAAGACAGAACAGAAGACACTGGAAGTCATCAGGCAAGGCTCGAGACATCGGGCAGAAGTCATCAGACACCGGACATTGGGCATGGCTCCAGGCATCGGGCAGAGGTTGTCAGACACCAGACATCGGGCAAGGCTCCTGACATCAGGCGTGGACTGCAGAAGGGTGGTACAGGCACATCAGGCGTGGACCACAGCAAGGTGGTACATGCACATTAGGTGTGGACCGTAGCAGGGTGATACAGGCACATCAGGCAGGGATTGTAGCAGGGTGGTACAGGCACATCAGACGGGGATGGCAGCAAGGTGGTACAGGCACATCAGGCGCGGACCACAGCAGGGTGGTAGAGGCACATCAGACGGGGCCCACAGCAGGGTGGTGCAGGTGTGCCGCCCCCGTGTCAGCAGCCAGGCTGCTCGGCTCCGGATCCGCAGCGGCTCGAGGGGCGTCCAGACCCGGGGGTCGGGCAGCCACTCAAATGAAGGGGGTATTTACAGGGGATTGTGTTTAGAGTTCGTGACGCCACCCATGGTGTGTGGTAATGTGGAGTACCACCGCTGCAGTTGGGAGTACCCGGGGGCGATGGAGTGGGGCAGCCAGATGTTAGAACCCTCACGGGTAGGGGGGATGCCCCGGGACTTGGTGATGGTGATTGGGGGGTGCCGTGGGGAGCGAAGAGGGACACTTTCGTACTCACACTGTCCACAAAGCAAAGCTGATAGCGACAACTGGATAAACCAAAGTTCTGGACACCGCTGCCGCTGAGGGGAGCTAGTTTGGGTCCCGTCCTTGATGGTGCTGCCTGGTGATCCGTGACCTGCCTCCTGGAACTTAGTTAACTTCTTTGTTGGTCCCAGTAGCATAAAACTTGCCGGGTCTTGCTCCCCAGTGTGGCTAACTGTGGGAGCTGGCTCTCAGGATTCACGCTTGGGATTTTCTGGACCGTTTTAGTGGAAAGTCCTATCCCCCTCGTTGCGCTAGTACCCCGATTTTGGAGCAGGTGGAGAACGAATCTTGAAGCCTCCGTTCTCGTCGGGTAAATTGTCAGGTTGCCTGAAGCTACTCCCTGACCTAGGATCCACGTACCCCGTCATGCCCTGATCGCAGCCCGGTGATGGTACAATCCCCTGCGACCGGGGGTCCAGCTCCTACTAGGCCCAGACCACCGTCTACCACCTAGTCGCTTCCAAGTAGCCCGGCTCCTGACCTCCTCTCTCCTTCATTCCCTACACTTCACTCTCCAACTCACAACTGAACTACTCTTGACACTCCTGACCTCAACTTAACCAACCCCCCAAGTGGGCGACCCTATTCCACTCAGGCCGTCCACTGGTGTGTCTGGTGGGTGTGGTGCAGAGTGTACAGAAAACAGCAGGAATTCAGGAACAGGACACAAACCAGGGGAACACATGGACAGGACAGGTCCAGGACAGACATCAGTGTAGCGCCCTGGAGAACCAGGTAAAGGCACATTTAAGCCCCCGCACAACACCAATCCCCAAAAGTTTACATCAGCCAACCTGAAACCCTAGTCACCCCCCTCAGGGCAAGACAGGCACACCAGTGGGCGGGACCAGGTGGTTAGGAAACGCCCACCTAGGGGTCTAGACAGCCCGGGACGGGAAAACAGTCAGTTAAGATAAGGTTTAAGTTCAAGTGTGGAGTGGAGGTGCAACTGACAGGTGCCAGGGTTGGAGCCCTGACACCTTGGCTAGGCGGCAGATGGTAGCCAAAGTCTGCAGGAGACGGGAAGACGGCCAGGGGATCCAGAGTGGACCTGGACAGGGTTGGAGCCCGCCAGTGCAGCCACTGGACAACCAACCGGAAACCATACGCACAGAGGTGGTACTTGGACCCTGAAGCCGGGACTGGCACATACGGCCTATAGGTCCTGTCCCAACCTAAGTCCTGAAAAGTAGACAACCACCCACCGAGAGGGATAGGGCATCCGCCAGGGCCCATAGATCCCACGGGTCAGCATCAGACAGGCACGGCTCCCAACAAAAGGACCGGGAGCGGACTCCTGCGTTACACACCAGGCAGTCCCATCACACAAAGCAGTGCAGAGGAGAAAGACTCTAGCTACCATACCCAGATGTGGGACCAGATACACCCATCTGTGACCTCCGGCCACCATCATCTTGGTTTACCACAGGACTGGCGTGCTTTCTACTACTGTGAGTAACATTCCTGGCCTGGCCGTGTGCACCGGCCCCTGCATTCCCATTCCTCAGCACAAGAGACACTGGGCCCCCGGGCATCCATCCCTACCCACGGAGGGGTTAACATCCAGCTGCCATCACATCTTCCCGGGTCTCCCATAACCGCAGCGGTGGTACCATACTTCACCACACACCGTGGGTGGCGTCACAGACAACCTACAACCAACCCCGTACAAAAACGTCCCCCATTTTTATTCGGAGTGACCGCGCGACCCCCGGGTCCGGAGAGCCCCTTGAGCAGTACTGTGAGACCCGGATCCGAGCAGCGGCGGCTGCTGGCACGGGGGCGGCACATCAGCATGCGAGAACAAGAGCAGTTAGAACTGGTGCTGGATACGGGCAGACCAGAACAACATGGCAGGACCAACACAAGGCTAGGTTATAGAACCCAAAGCAGTTGCTCGGCCACGACCATCAGGGAAGAGGAACTTTTATACCAGATGTCTCCCAGCCATAAGCTGGGAACACCAATTCTAGGTGCCGGCACCACTCCAATATAAGCACACGCACACCCTAGACTTTAACCAGGAACCCGGCAGGACAAGCTCAGGGCCTAGGACCTAGGAACTGAACACACGTGGATGGCCATATGGGACAGCAGAGGACCAAACAACAAATGAGTGGCAGTGTAGCAGAGCAGGGAACCGAGCAAGCAACCAAAAGGAAATAGCAACGGTATCCCAGCTGGGTAGGGGGAGGAGAGTGCAGGGACATCGGCGCTAGGACGCACCGGGACACCGACGTAAGTATGGGACCAGAACGTTAATGTTACACAAGGTCGCTGAGCCGGAGCAGTGCCAAGATAGGCGCCATCTAGTGGCTGAGAGTTTGAAGTGTTTTTACTGAATATTTCATATTACTATAATGTGTATTTTATAATGATATCAAATTTAAAAATGTTAGCCAGATAGGGATTAGATCAAGCGAAGGTTTTAGTATGTACAAGGTGGCTGATGCTTCCTGGTTGCAGAGGGTACTGAGAGCCAGGATGGGAGGAGTGACAGAAGGCTAGGGGGTTGGCTGGGGAGACAGGCCTGAGAGAAGTCACTTCTGCAGTAGGGTTCCTGGTTTGCATATGTGGCGCCCTGGACTAGCCAGGTCGTCACAGATAACACACAAACACCCCCACCCCCATTAGACAGTGACACCAGCCAAACACAAAACCCTTGTTGCCTCCCTCCAGTGTCTGATGGTCACACCAGGTGGGGCGGAGCCAAGCGGTTGGCCCCACCCACCAAGGAGTTCACAGGCCTGGAGGCAGGAAAAGAGCAGTTTAGTCCAGGAGGTGGAAGTGAGAGGAGTAAACTCTGGAGTGTCTGGGTTTGTGGCCCAGGCACTGACAGCAAGGTTGGCAGACGGTGGTGGCCATCTGCAGAAGTGGTGAAGCAACGCGGAACCGTAGGACCGGGGTCGGGTGTTGGCCCGCCGGTACCGACCGGGGAGTGAAGTGAAGCCAGCACACACAGACAGGGCCATCGGACCCCGACCAGGCTTGGAGCCGCCGACAATAGTCAAATTCGAGTGTGACCGGAACCCCAGGGGTTTCCTAACAACCAAAGACCCGATAGAAGGCAACCGCCCACACCGTGATGGTATACAGCTACCGCCTAAGGCTAGAGACCCAAGGGCCAGCGCCTGCGGGAAAACGGGCTCCTCCGGCATCCATCCACCGAGGAGCGGACTACCGTTGGGGATCCATAGTAGTCAACTAAGTACATCAAGGTGCAGAGAAAGACAGCCGCCATCACCTGTCCGGGGAGAGACACTGCAGCCAGCTGCGGGACCCGTCCATCCAGCCGTTTGGTTTACCGAGGACTTTGTGCATTTCTTACTGAGTGAGTACACCCGTGCCATCCGGCACCGCGCCGCGCTGTCCCTGCAACCCTGCACCTCACCAACCCAGCCTCCCCATCACACCACAGGGCCCCGGGACCACCAACCCCTACCCACGGAGGGGGAAAACAACATCCCAGCTGCTCCCTACCATCGCTCCCGGGATCCCCGTCACCAGCAGCGGTGGTGCCCATCTTCACCACGACCCGTGGGTGGCGTCACGGACTAAATTCCCCAAACCAACCACTCCTTTCACTCACGGGCGAGGAGCGCCGCTCGAGTCCCCGGATCCGGCCCACCACTCGAGCCACCGAGCAGCAGCCACAGCAGCGCCGGACCCGAGCGTTAGCGAGCGCGCAGCAGCGGCGGCGTCCTCCCTGCCCGTGACACATACGAGGCTTGGTATCTTGAGGTTGTTGAGGCAGTGTTTGGACATGGGTATCTGCAAAGACAATAACGGGGTTAAGTAAAAGCTTAGGCTTGACAGCTGGAAGGCTAGGTCCCAGGCATCGGGCTAGGCAAGAAGAAGCATCCCAGGGAACAGCGGCAGCAGAACTGGATAGGAATGGCCATGTCTGTTGAAAAGGTTAAAGAGCAAATACATTGTTCCATGTTGTGTTATAAAGAGACTTTCTCTGTGATGTGCTGCTCTGTCACATCTACAACAGTGACCGACTGCGGGAAGGGGGACACTGCCCTGAAGATTGAAGTAAGTGTCGCACCCCCTGTCAGGGGCAGATCACACACACAGGTCCTGTCTGAAGAAGGAGTGCTGAGCCCTGTCGTCCCGGTGTTTGCTCCTCTCTTCATCTCTAAGGTGCAAATACAACTGATGTGAGCGTCGCCGGTGCAGTAGAGGAGCGATAACCAGCTTCCCCACCTGCCAGAAACTCCATCAGAACACAGGCGACTTCTGGCCCGCAAAAAAACACATAGAACTATATAAGAAAAATCACAGCCCATAGGAGTCAATTCAGATGATGTATGCACACACAGAATGTGGCAAACCCTCCTAGTTAAGATGGCTGCAGCCCAGGTGCATGATGATACAGCCACACAACCTCCACACTAAGGGGAGGGGAGGCTGTTTAGCATAGGACATGCACACTAATAAGGCTTGCACTGGGAGCCCGCCATATAGATGAGTGAGATGCACAGTGTCTGACCTGCAGCCTATAAATGATGCCAGAAACCTAGGTCTACATCATCTGAATTGGCTCCCATGGTCTGTACTTCTGGCCTGCACCCTGTTGAAAATGGCACATGCAGGTGATGTCATCCAGCATGATACAGGGAGCCTAGAATAGGTGAGCATAAGCTTTTTTGTTATTTTTATATTATTTAGAAACTAAATGAGGGCTGTGGAAGACATCATAGTATGTGAGGGTCTGTGGTGGACATCGTACTCTGTGGGGTCCTCTCGAGAACATTTGTGATGCCCTGGACTAGCCAGGTAGTCACAGACATAACATCACACACACCCCCTCCCCTGGATAGTCTACATCAGTCAAACAAAATCCTTGTTGCCTCCCTCCAGGGTCTGATGTCCACACCGGGTGAGGCGGGGCCAGGCGGTTGGCCCCACCCACCAAGGAGTTCACAGGCCTGGAGGCGGAAAAAAGCAGTCCGTTGGAGTTGTAGTTCAGTTTGGAGTTGAGTGGAAGTGGAGTGAGGAGTTGAGTTTGGAGTGGAGAAACTGCTAGTGTCTGGGTAGGAGCCCAGGCACTGTCAGCAAGGTCGGCAGACGGTGGTGGCCGTCTGCAGGAGTTAGTGGACCTCTGCGGAACCGTAGGACCGGAGTCGTGCGGCGGCCCGCTGGTACCGAACCGGGGAGCGGAGTGAAGCTAAACACAAAGGCAGGGCCATCGGACCCCAACTAGGCTGGGAGCCGCCGACAACAGTCAAATCCAAGAGTGACCGGAACCCCAGGGGTTTCCTAACACCCAAGACCCGACAGAAGGCAACAGTACACACCGTGAGGATACAGCCACCGCCATAGGCTAGAGATCCAAAGGCCAGCGCCTGCGGGCAAAACGGGCTCCTTCGGTACATATACGCCGGGGAGCGGACTACCGTTGGGAAACCATCGGAGTCAACACATTCTACACAGGTGCAGGGAAAGACAGCCACCATCAACCTGTCCGGGGAGAGCAAAGACACTGCAGCCGGCTGCGGGACCCGTCCATCCAGCCGTTTGGTTTACCAGAGACTCTGTGAATTTGTGCCTGAGTGACTACCACAGTGCCATCCGGCACCACGCCGCGCTGCCCCAGCAACCCTGCACCCCAGGGTGTATTTTGGTCCCTCACCTGGGGTGATGGTCTGTGTCACTTTCCTCTGCACTATTTTAGTTCTCTTTGGACTCTCGGTGTGGAACTTGGTAGTCTGCTCCCAGAACTACGGATGGGAGCCTTGCCCACAGACGCTGACCCTTGGGAACTACCGGGCCCTGGCGGATGCCCTATCCCCTGCAGTGGGCTGTTGTCTGCCTTTTGGGACATTGGGTGGGACAGGACCTGTAATCCTGTCCTCAATTGGTAAATTAGCGAGGCCGTTGGTTCCGGTCCTGGCTTCAGGGTCCAAGTACCCCCTCTGTGCACGGTTTCCGGGTCATTTCTCCGGTGTCGATACTGGCGGGCTCCTACCCTGTCCTGGTCCACCTCGGATCTCCGGCAACCGTCTTTCCGTCTCCTGACAGACACGGACCACTGTCTGCCACCTAGCCAGCACGCCGGGGTTCCAACCCCGACACCTTTCCTCTCTGACTTCACTTGCACTTTCTCCTCTCTTCCACTGCTCCTTTCCACTACTCCACTCAAACTTGAACTAGAACTAGACTAGCACTACTACTTTTCCCGCCCCGGGTTCTCTAGACCCCTAGGTGGGCGTTCTCCATCCACCTGGTCCCGCCCACTGGTGTGTCTGTCCTACCCTGAGGGGGTGACTAGGGTTTTGTTGGCTTGGTGTAACCCTGTGAGGGAAGGTGTTATGTGGGGCCTATTTGGTGTGTGACCACCTGGCGGCGCCAGGACATCACACAGGCATTGTCACAGGAAAATAGATGATGGATATACTAGTAACTGCAGATCTGTATCAGCACATGATGTAACCTCACCTTGCAGAAAAGCAAGCTGACCAGCAATATGAGCAGAGCTCAAGTGGTCTTCTCATCTGTCCTCTTCTCGCTCATCTTCCTGCTTGCTATGCTGCATCTTCAAGTAGCATCTGTCTGGTGTCATCATCCATCAGAATTAAAGCTTGTACTCCTCCTCCTCCGTCAGATATCCATCCCTAATTGTGTAGTACGGAAACAAGCGTATGCTCATAGGCGAGCACTTTTGCATTAACTGAACTCCCACTTAGTCAAGTTGCCTTTGGAGCTGTCACCGCTGTACCATTTAGTGGACTGCGCCAGCTGTTGAGAAATGAAGGCACGGGCTCAGTCTCGATGCAAGATCCCAGATGCCATCATATCTCACAGAAACAGGTGCCTATTTTGTGCCTCCTTGTGCAGGAGAATGTGGGCTTTGCTCTCAACTTGGCATTGAGCTTAAAATTTCATAGCAAAGAAAACGTGGCGCAGCATCTATGGTCATGGACGGTACATGTCTTTCATGGATAACTGGGTGAGGCAGCAATGTGCCAACATCGGAGTCGTGGTGGCAAAGCCTTCACGGTGAATTGCTATGTCTGTTCCAACTACCAGTCTGTGGTTGTTCATTATTTATATCATATCCTTTACATCCTCAGTGGACATGACGCCATCCCAAAAGCAACAGGGCAAAGCATTGCATCCATTCCCTGCCCTCAGTTTTTTCATTACTTTGGCACTTCTAAGCTGTTTTGCGGTTTGTGACCATGGGCAACAAATGCGCCACAGTGGATGAGTGGCTCTCGTGCATCAAGAAGCAAATCTCCGCTGGATGTTTGATCATCAACTGGGGAGCTGTAATTTGGGAGAGAAAAGGCGCAATAGGGTCTTACCCGATTTACTGGGTGAAAAAGAAAAGAAGTAGCGCACTCACCTGATCGGGTTGTGCCAGTCACAACCCCTTTATAGACGTAAATGAGTGCCTTGGTGGTCCAGCAGCGGCCCCATTTAGAATGCGGTATATCAAGGTAAAAACTGGAGAAAAACGGGTTTCATGCTGCGCTAAAAACCACAAGCGTGAGTGTAATAAAACAATGTTCTTTTATTTAGGCAATTCCTACGCGTTTCGGAGACATCCGCCTCCTTCCTTCCTTTTTTCCCTGAGGAAGGAGGCGGATATGTCTCTGAAACACGGAGGAATCGCCTAAATAAATGAACATTGTTTTATTACACTCACGCTTGTGGTTTTTAGCGCGGCATGAAACCCGTTTTTCTCCAGTTTTTACCTTGATATGATCATCAACTGAAAATGGGCATTGTCATATGTGACATCGCCCTGATTATAGCATGCTGCAGGCAACCTGGAACTTGAAGTACTCTGAAATCTACCATTGGTAGCTAATGAGGGACTTGTGTCGCTTGCTGAAGCCCTACAAAGTGGCTACTAAATATATCATTAAGTACAAAATGCCTCTTATTCAATAGCAAGAGCCTATAAACTTGTATATCATATATTGCATAAATAATTCTCAAGAAGTATTCGGCTAAAATGATGGATACTTTATTAGAAAAATTTGACATACAAAAAGTACAAACATAGACATAGTAAAAGACAATACAATACTGCTGATTACCAGTAGGTGGCAGGCTAGCTATCCAAAATTATGGACCATGTGTAGCATATCAATGCGACACAATAATGATGCTGGTGTGCAAAGACAGGTCAATAAGCCTAAAGCTGCAACCCAAAGTTTTATAAATGTCTCAGGACAAAACGTAATGATATAAATGATGTCAATTAGTTAGAAAGTATGCAGCCATACAGAAATAGAACAGCTATTATAGCATGTATATTTACTGATATTGTGGAGGTCACCTGAGCTGTAGTATGTTTGTTTAAACGTAATAAGAATATCTGTGTATATAACTAATCAAAATGTAGATGTAGATGCAAAATTATCTGTCTGTCTATGTAGCAATTGCACAGACCTATAGTATAATTCAAAATTGTATAGTCATGAAGGAGTTAACCAAAGATAATGAAGCCAAAATGTGAAGCTACAAACTCTTATCAGTAGTGTCCACACAGAAAGAATGTTTTAATGAACAGATGTATTGTACAAATGCTGGGAGAAATAGGGGAGTGACACTCCCATAAACTCGGTGTATCATTTTCAAGGCCGAAGGTGTCTTCTGTAATAATTAAGTTTCTTTCATTATAATAATGAGCTCAGTTGGTATCGCTGACTCAAGGAGAGAGCATGTTGTCTGTGTGTTCTTTGTCTTATATACATTGATATATATCGGCACTAATATACAGCTAATGCGGAATCGTCTCTGGTTATCCCAAAGAAAGACTCCATTAGCAGTCTTCATCAAAAATCTCTACCTTGACAATATAATATAGTGTCTAATTGGTGTGTTATATAAAAAATACACAGCTAGTGCTAGGCCTATATGACTGTTTTGCAGGTTGAATATGCAAGGCTAATATTACTGCTGTTATAGATGTAACATGCTTTACATAGTGCATGAAAAAAGCAATTGCATATATCACACTGCAAGCATAAAATGACAGTTGTCCAATGAAAGGGTTAATGCAACTTACACGGAGAGTAGTCCTGCCACGTCTGGTCACCTCAACATATGTTTCAACAATGATATCTTCATCAGGAGTGTGGTTAGAGTGTTTTACACGTAGGTATATAAAGGGCTAAGCAGCCAATCATAGTCATATACAAAGAACACGTGTCTATCAGAGCAGCTGTGACATATTAGGACGTTCCGACAGGTGTAAGTGTGAGCGTGGTGTAATCGCACCAGGCTGTCATAACATTGGCAGCCAATTACTAGCACAGATAAATATTGCATTCCACCGGCGTCAGCAAGTGCAGCGCACACGTGGTACTAAGAGGAACATATCTGTCAAAGCATTAGCAGCCAATTGCCAGCGCAGAGGAATCCTGCGTTCCACTGACGTCAGCAAATGAAGCGCACACATGGTGCTAGAAAGGCTGAGCATAGCAATCATGTGAGCGAGTATAGCGGCGCATGCGCATTGCGCTGTGTTCCGATAATGGAGGTTCCAGGCTACGGACCGTCGGAGAGACACGTCCCCCGTCGCGAAGCAATGGGGCGATACGTCTACCCCTGCTGCGCCGGAGCACTGTACCTCCCGGAGGACAAACACAAGGTAATGCGCTCCTCACTCACTGACATTATGTAAATGTCACTAACAGCTCTTACAGCATATCATAGATTAATTAGTATGCATAAATATAATAAGTTATTAGTTTCTTTTGCAAATTGTCTGTTAGGCAGATACTTAAAATAAAGATATATATATTATACAGTAAAGCTGCATTAGTTATTGCTATTAGCATAGAATCTGCTGATTAAGTGGCACAGATATCGATGATGAAATGCTGGTTTTTAGGAATATTCCAAGGGGCCACATCAAAGCTCATATCAGTCTCAAACGAATTAAAAGCGGCATAGAAGACAAGAATCTAGGATAAAATACAAATAGACAGAATAAAATTAAAAATACATGAAAACCTAACAAAATTAAAAAATACCCAATATCTCTAGAATTACATGCAAAACAACCTGTACTGCAGGTTTTTCGTTGGAAACAAAAAGTCAAAATGGCACTTAAATATTTTATGTGCCAGTATTGGGGGAATAAGGGCCCTTTATCTATTAATGGATTCTATCCTCATTTTTAAAAAAACGAGGCGAATCCAAAGTTCTCATTGAGTCCTTTTGGGGAAACTGTATCCAGCCTATATATCCACCTACTTTCTGTCTGGGATAGGATTCAAAATAAATCTCCTCCTCTATTTCCCAGAGAGACTTGATCGATGGCAATAACACTTAGCTTGGATGCATCTGAATCATGGAAGTTTTTAAAATGTCTTGCCAACGTTTTCAACTGTTCAAACGGTTGTGCCGTTTTCGCCTTCTCTATGTCACGTATGTACTCTCGAACTCTAACCTTAAGTTCTCTGGTAGTCATACCTATGTATATTTTTTGACATTGACAAGTCGCATGGTAGACTACCCCTTTAGAGGCACAAGTCATGTGGTGGAGAATTTGGTACATGCGGGTCCCCGCAGAATTGGGAAAGGTTTTGCTTTTCTTTAAATTTTGACAGGCCTTGCATGTTCTGCAGGGGAAGAAGCCCTGGTTCTCAGGGGATAACCCACTTCGTGCAGTAGCCACATAGTGGCTTTTGACCAACAGGTCACCCAAGTTTTTGGCCCGTCTTGCCGTGATCATGGGTTTGGGAGTAAGAATCTTTTTCAAGATCGGATCCGTGAAGAGTATGTTCCAATGTTTTTTAACAATGGAACAAAAGTCTTCCCACTGGCTGTGAAAAGTGGTAATAAAGCTCACATAGTCATTGGTCTTTTTGGTTGTTTTTTCACGATAGAGCAAAAGAAGCCTCAAGGGATGATTTACTATATTAAATCCATGCCAAATTGTTCTATGGCTGTAACCACGGGCCCTGAATCTTTTGTAGAGCTCTCTGGACTGCTGCCTGAATTCATCCTCTGTGGAGCACACCCTTTTCACTCTAAGGAATTGACTGTATGGGATTCCTTTAATGGTACTTGGTGGATGTGCTCAATCAGCTCTCAATAAACTATTGGTCGCGGTCGGCTTTCTGAAGATTGATGTTTCTAAATATCCTCTTTCTGTTCTTTTTATATCTATATCAAGAAGGCTCAACCTGCTACCAAATTGGTAAGTTAATTTTACATTAATTGAGTTCTGATTCAGCTGACCCATAAATGTTTGAAGTTCTAATTGTGTACCCTCCCACAGAAACCAAACGTCATCGATGTAACGTATCCAATTGTGGACACGCTCCATCTGATCCATTGGATTCACAACAAATAGATCCCTCTCCCAAGCTATAAGGAACAAATTTGCATATGAGGGGGCACAAGCCGCCCCCATTGCTGTTCCCTGGAGCTGGAGATAGTTCTGATCCTTAAAAGTAAAACAGTTGTGCGTTAACACAAACTCAAGCAGGGTCAAGAGAAGCTCCACAAGTGGCCTGTCTAGATTACTATTGTTCAGAAACCATGGATACAGCCTTTAATCCATCCACATGACGTATTGACGTGTATAGACTCTCTATATCCACAGTGACCATGATCATGTCATCTGGCAGATATAGTAGATGTAGTGTCCTTTATGTAAGATATAAGACTGGACACAATAGGCTTTAGATGGTATTCTATCAGTTGGCACACGCTTTCACATAACCCACCATTGCCAGAGACAATTGGTCTTCCTGGGGGATCCAAAATATTTTTATGTAATTTTGGTGTTAAATAGAAAGTTGGGAGTCTAGGTTTAACTGTAATAATAGCATTGCAGATTTTCTTAGAAATGATTCCCCTATTAGATGCCTCTATTATAATCTCATTCAAATCCTGTTGGAATTTGGGTAAGGGGTCACTAAATAATTTTCTATAGCATACCTGGTCAGAAAGTTGCCTAAAAGCCTGCTTCTCATAGAGGGACTTGGGCCAAATGACCAAGTTACCCCCCTTTGTCCGCAGGCTTAAAGACAACGTCCGACCAGGTTGCTAAATCTGCTAATGCTTTCCTCTCCAACATAGATGTGTTGGATTTTTTCATGTGACAGAGTGGCAGACTTTCAATTTCCATAGTCACTGTTTTAACAAATACGTCCACTGCTGGGCATATATTGAGACTAGGACATTTTTTAGATTTTACGCCTAGTATCGAGGGCAGTTCACTTACCGTTTGCTCCTGTTCTTCGTTAGCCAAGCTTTCCAAAATCAGGACAGCCTCCCTTTCCTCTCTAGTGTCAAAGGTCACATCCAGTGCATCCGTCTCTTTTTCACTGACGTCAGTGGAACGCAGGATTCCTCTGCGCTGGCAATTGGCTGCTAATGCTTTGACAGATATGTTCCTCTTAGTACCACGTGTGCGCTGCACTTGCTGACGCCGGTGGAACGCAATATTTATCTGTGCTAGTAATTGGCTGCCAATGTTATGACAGCCTGGTGCGATTACACCACGCTCACACTTACACCTGTCGGAACGTCCTGATATGTCACAGCGGCTTTGATAGACACGTGTTCTTTGTATATGACTATGATTGGCTGCTTAGCCCTTTATATACCTACGTGTAAAACACTCTAACCACACTCCTGATGAAGATATCATTGTTGAAACATATGTTGAGGTGACCAGACGTGGCAGGACCACTCTCCTAGTAAGTTGCATTAACCCTTTCATTGGACAACTGTCATTTTATGCTTGCAGTGTGATATATGCAATTGCTTTTTTCATGCTCTATGTAAAGCATGTTACAGCTATAACAGCAGTAATATTAGCCTTGCATATTCAACCTGCAAAGCAGTCCTATAGGCCTAGCACTGTGTATTTTTTATATAACACACCAATTAGACACTATATTATATCAGTATACATGCTATAATAGCTGTTCCATTTCTGTATGGCTGCATACTTTCTAACTAATTGACATAATTTATATCATTACGTTTTGTCCTGAGACATATATAAAACTTTGGGTTGCAGCTTTAGGCTTATTGACCTGTCTTTGCACACCAGCATCATTATTGTGTCGCATTGATATGCTACACATGGTCCATAATTTTGGTTAGCTAGCCTGCCACCTACTGGTAATCAGCAGTATTGTATTGTCTTTTACTATGTCTATGTTTGTACTTTTTGTATGTCAAATTTTCTAATAAAGTATCCATCATTTTAGCGGAATACTTCTTGAGAATTATTTATGCAATAAATATATCATTAGGAGGAAATCTGGCATCAACGCTGTCATCTCCATCATATTTATATTTGAAAAATCACAAGGATAATAATAATAATAATCTTTATTTCTATAGCGCCAACATATTCCGCAGCGCTTTACAATTCAGGAGGATCATATACATATACATATCATATACATAAACATATACAAACAAGTAACAATTATAGAGGATACAATATTTAAAAGGAAAAATGGCAACCCTGCTCGTGAGAGCTTACAATCTACAATGAGATGGGGGGAGGGGCAAGGTTCAAGTGTTTATTTAAAATGACAATCCAGCCAGCTCATGGGGGATAGATGATGGCTTCCTGGACCAGTTGGCCAGAGCCTTGAGATGCATTTGGGTGCCATGGAGTTTGACGTGGGGTTATGTCCTGAGAAGTTGGAGAGGGATTAGGTGAAATTAGTTTGATTAGGGAGTGTGATAGGCCGCCCTAAAAAGATGCGTTTTTAGGGAGCGTCTGAAGCTGAGTAAGTTGTGATTTATCCTAACTTCTTGGGGTAGAGCGTTCCAGAGGTTTGGTGCAGCTCGGAAGAAGTCTTGGATTCTGGAGTGGGAGGTTCGAATTAGTGTGGATGTTAGTCGAAAGTAATTTGCAGAGCGTAGAGAATGGGTGGGATGATAGACAGAGAGGAGGGTGGAGATGTAGGGGGGTGCTGCACTGTGGAGAGCTTTGTGGTGATAGAGAGGAGGGTGGAGATGTAGGGGGTGCCGCACTGTGGAGAGCTTTGTGGTGATAGAGAGGAGGGTGGAGATGTAGGGAGTGCCGCACTGTGGAGAGCTTTGTGGTGATAGACAGAGAGAAGGGTGGAGATGTAGGGGTGCTGCACTGTGGAGAGCTTTGTGGTGATATACAGAGGAGGGTGGAGATGTAGGGGGTGCTGCACTGTGGAGATCTTTGTGGTGATAGAGAGGAGAGTGGAGATGTAGGGGGTGCTGCACTGTGGAGAGCTTTGTGGGTGAGAACAAGCAGTTTGAATTGGATCCTGTGATATATGGGCAGCCAGTGCAATGACTGGCACAGAGCAGAGGCATCCGAGTAGCGGTTGGCCAGATAGGTGACCCTGGCTGCTGCATTAAGGATGGACTGTAGAGGGGAGAGTCTAGTTAGGGGGAGACCAATTAATAGAGAGTTACAGTAGTCAAGGCGAGAGTGGATCAGGGCCACGGTGAGGGTTTTTGTGTTTTCCATTGTGAGAAAGGGGCGGATTCTAGCGATGTTCTTGAGGTGCAAGAGGCAGGTGCGGGCAAGAGATTGTATATGGGAGGTGAAGGAGAGATCAGTGTCAAGTATAACCCCCAGGCAGCGGGCTGCGGCCTAGGAGTTATCGTTGTGCCACACACAGAGAGGGAGATGTCAGGGTTAGGAAGGTTGGGGGATGGAGGGAAAAGCAGAAGTTCAGTTTTGGAAAGGTTAAGTTTCAGATAGAGAGCAGACATGACGTTGTAAACTGCAGTCAGGCAGTCACTGGTGTTCTGTAGGACAGCGGGGGTGAGCTCAGGGGATGAGGTGTATAGCGGTGTGTCATCAGCATAAAGATGGTACTGAAAGCCAAATCTGCTGATGGTCTGTCCAATTGGGGCAGTGTAGAGGGAGAAAAGAAGAGGGCCAAGGACTGAACCTTGAGGGACCCCAACAGTTAGAGGAAGAGGAGAAGATGTGGAGCCAGCAAATGATACACTGAACGAGCGGCCAGAAAGATAGGAAGAGAACCAGGAAAGAACAGTGTCCTTTAGGCCGATAGAATGGAGCAAAGAGAGAAGGAGATGGTGGTCAACAGTGTCGAAGGCTGCAGAAAGGTCAAGAAGAATAAGCAGAGAGTGGTCACCATTACGTTTTGCTGTCAATAGGTCATTGGTCACTTTGACAAGGGCAGTTTCTGTTGAGTGTAAAGGGCGGAAGCCAGACTGTAAAGGATCTAGAAGAGAGTGAGAGGAGAGGTAGCGGGTGAGGCGAGAATAGACCAGGCGCTCCAAGAGTTTAGAGATGAAGGAGAGATTGGAGACTGGTCTGTAGTTGCTTGTGCAGGACGGATCAAGGGAAGGTTTTTTTAATAATGGAGTAATAATAGAGTGTTTGAGGGAGGAAGGGAAGACACCAGAAGAGAGAGAGAGATTGAAGATTTTAGTTAGGTGAGTGGTGACAACCAGAGAGAGGGACTGGAGTAGGTGTGAGGGGAAGGGATCAGTAGGGCAAGTGGTAGGACGAGAAGAAGAGAGGAGCCTGGAGACTTCCTCCTCTGTGACTGGGTCAAATGTGGAAAGTGAGCTGGATGGGCTGTGGCGAGGGATGGGATTCACAAAGCTTGGTGACTGGGAGCTGATCTCTTGGCGGATGTTTTCTATTTTCTCTGTGAAATACGAGGCCAGGTCATCAGCATGAAGGTCTGTGATAGGGGTCTGTGCTTTGGGACTGAGGAGGGAGTGAAAGGTGTCAAAGAGCTTTTTTGGATTGTTGGCTAGTGAGGAGATAACGGTGGTGAAGTAGGTCTGTTTGGCGAGGTGAAGGGAAAAGTTGTAGGTCCTTAACATGAACTTGTAGTGGATGAAGTTTTCTGGTGTGCGGGATTTCCTCCATAGGCGCTCGGCACTCCTAGAGCATCGCTAGAGAAATCGAGTTTGTGATGTGAGCCAAGGTTGTTTTACTCGGTGTTTGGAGGTTCTGAGGGTGAGGGGTGCTACTTGGTCCAGGGTGGTTCTGAGTGTGTCATTGTAGTGCTTTACAGCCAGATTAGGGCATGAAAGTGAGGAGATAGGGGACAGTGATAAGTGAAGAGAGTCTGTAAGTGTTTGAGAGTCAATGGCCTGTAGGTTTCTGAATGTGTGATAGGTGGGAGGGTGCTGGGGCGGACGAGGGTTTGTGAGCTTGAAGGAGAGGATGTTGTGGTCAGAGAGGGGAAGAGGTGAGTTGTCAAAGTGAGAGATTGAGCAGAGGCGGAAAAAGACCAGGTCAAGGATGTTACCATCTTCATGTGTCTCTGAGGATGAGAGTTGTGAGAGGCCAAGGGAGGTGGTGAGAGATAGAAGCTGGGATGCAGAAGGGGAGGAGGGGCTGTTCATGGGGATGTTAAAGTCTCCTAGGATCAGGGTTGGCAATTCAGAGGGCATGAAGTGTGGCAGCCAGGCTGAAAAGTGGTCAAGGAACTGGGTGGGTGAGCCTGGGGGACGGTATAGGACAGCTACTCTGAAGGGAAGGGGATGGAAGAGCCTAATGGTGTGAACCTCAAAGGATGGGAATGAGAGTGATGGAGCTGGGGGGATGACCTGGAAAGTGCACTGTGGGGACAGTAGTAAGCCTACTCCACCACCATGTCTGTTTCCAGGTCTTGGTGAATGGGTAAAGTGTAAACCACCATGAGAGATGGCAGCAGGGGAAGTAGTATCAGAATCCTGAATCCAGGTTTCAGTTAGGCCTAGTAAGTTAAGAGAGTTATTGAGAAAGAGGTTGTGGATGTAAGGAAGCTTGTTACATACGGACCGTGGATTCCATAGAGCACAATTAAAAGAGGGAAGTGAGGGTGTACAGGGAATGTTAATAATATTATCAGGGTTTCTATGGGAGGTGGGGGAGGCGGTAAAGTTAGCCTGGGGTGGACCGGGATTAGGAGAGATATCACCTGAAAGAAGTAGGAGTAGAAGGAGAAGGGTCAGATGGTTTTTGGACGTGTGACATGTCTTTTTGTGTGATACCCTGGAGCATGAAGGATTGAGGTTAATCAGATAGGTGAAAAGAGCCTGGGAACTGTACATAGGAGAGGAGAGGAGAGAGGGACTAATGTGGATGAGTGCTGATGGAGGGGGGACAGGGCGGTGAAAGTGGACAGTAAAGGCACATAGGATGATAGAGAGAGAAATAATAGTCATGGTGGAAACAGAGTGTCAAGGATTAGTTTACCTACCTAGGATGGAAAGGAGTGAGAGGAAGAATAGCAACCTCCGCATGTTTATCACCCCTGGGGCTGAGGAACCTCTAGGCAGATTTTACATGAAGCCGGATGTAGATTAGTGGGGAGGAGGATGAAGGAGAAATAATAGTAAGAGGATATGGTAGAGAACATGGAGCTATCCCAGTCATAGACAGTGGATGAGGCTGACAGTGGCCAACATGATGAACCACATATCGTATCTGCCACTGTGTCCGCCTGAGACATTTCAGCAGAGACAGCACCTGAACAGCAAGAGCCAGTCAGAATCATGTCCTTTCTCCAGCAGATCTCCGGATCCCCAGTGCCATGGAATTCTGTGTCAACCGATTGGTCCAGTGGCAAGAGCTGGTCTAGTTTTCCCTATGTTTACTGGTAGAGAGGGTATTCAGCGTGACCAGTGGTTTTGTCATGGCTAGTGATGAGCGAATGTGTTTGTTACTATTCACTATTCGCAGAACACTACGGTATTCAGGGTTTTTGTTATATAGCGAGTAATGGTGTATTCGCCTCGCTATATTCGGATGTCCCGCCCAGCCTTTTTGGAGCCTGATTTGCAGCCACTAAATATGCTGGGCTTCTTAACCAATCACAGTGATACCGCAGCCATCTTGGTATGCCATATTACTGGCATAACTTTCACTTACAGATTAATGATGAGAGGTGTCTCATAGACGACTGCCATGATTAATCTAGGACTTAGTGGATGCTATGGGCTGACATTAACTTGTGCATTACCCCGATTGCCGCTGCATCAGGGCATTTGGGATGAGCCGGGAAAAGTGCCGGGACTGTCACATTTAATGGATGCGGCAATTCTGGATGGCTGCTAGCTGATATTTTAGGCTCCCAATAACGTGGGTCTCAGCAGCCTGAGAATATCAGCCCTCAGCTGTGAGGCTTTATCTTGGCTGGTTATCAACATTGGGGGGGGGGGACCGCATGCCAGTTTTTAAAATTATTTATTTATTCTACTGTACAATATAGACCCAGCTACCGGCAGCTGTGATTGGTTGCAGTTAAACAGCTGTCACTCAGCTTTGGGGCGGGTTTGACTGCAACGAATCACAGACGTCGGTGTTCGAGAGAAGCAGTGAATATGTAATGAGGCTAATGAGCAGGTGCAGTGAATATATAGGAGCTTAATGAGCAGGTAGGGAAGAAGAATGAGAGGCCGCGGGAGCAGTGTGACAGTCGCGCCGGTGATTGGTGAGTATGAAGTGCTTGAAGAGAGAGAGAGAGAATAATTGGCGTAATAATGTGACATCCTCATTCCCAGAAACCATATGTGAGTCAGAAATGCATGCAGCATATTCTCCAGCCTCTCCTCATTCAGTCTCATCACTTTCCTATCCATTCCAGCCTTTTCCTCGGGCCTCCAGACCTCTTTGTTGGGTCCAGCAGAAAATTACTCGCATTTCTCATTGACTTGCATTGGACTCGCTATTTGGAACCTCTCTATGGGTCTCAAACTGTTTTTAAAATTTTGTCTAGCAGCAGTAGATCAGCTGATGGCTTTTGGATGAGCGGTCCATGTCTTTTTATACAGCTGTCACACTGCATGGTCTGTTCTTTCTGGTTTTTACTTGAGCCAACGCTCCTCCCATTTGGCACATGTGTTTTTAATAGCAGGAGGCTGCAGGAGGGGTTCTGCCAATTTTTGCTCTCATTTCACAGCCTGGGAGCTTGTGGAAGGTGAGTTTTCTAGATCCTTTCACTTGGTATTGGTGCTGTGTGTCGGCCATTGTTGTGGTTTTTTGCCTGTGGAGCGGTGTGGCCTGGAGTCATGGGGACTCAGTTTCGCGGCATAGGGCACCAGGTGCTGGTGTACTGTCGGTGTGGCGGGGGTGAGTGCATTGCGCCACACCTTTGGGCCTGTTATGTTAGAGACCCACTGTGATGTGGCAGTGGTCTTCATACAGTCTGATCAGAATGTTACACCAAGAACCTCATGTTCAGATTTATGGATTTTTGATTAACGGCACTGGATAACTGATGATTGTTGGACGTGCGGTCCTTATTTTGGACATGCGGTCCTTGTTTTGGACGTGCGGTCCTTGTCTTGGACGTGTGGTCCTTGTCTTGGACGTGCGGTCCTTGTCTTGGATGTGCGGTCCTTGTTTTGGACGTGCGGTCCTTGTCTTGGATGTGCGGTACGTGTCATGGATGTGCGGTCCTTCTCTTGGATGTGCGGTTCTTGTCTTGGACGTGCGGTCCTTGTCTTGGATGTGCGGTCCTTGTCCTTTTCTACAGCTGTTATATAACTTTACATTTATCCACACTGGTGTCCACTTGGCCGATGAGATTCCAACAAAATGAGAACGTGTTAAACAAGATCTCCTCTATAAGAAGGCCTCATCACATCTTCAGTGTTGGCCAGTGCCATGCATCAATATTTGGAAGCCTAAATTAGATACAGAACCTTATAAGAGAAAAGTATAATGGAAATACTTCTGCATCCATCGTATTTCTGACCAATTCGCAGTTTTAGCCGACAAGTACAAAATGTGACCTTAACCACTTCATGGCTTTGGACGCAGCGGTACATCCTGGTGATTATGCAGGCACAGGAGCTGTGCATGCGTGATTGTCATCTGTACCTCTGCTTATGTGACAGCCGAGCCCCGACTCTCACAGCCAGAAGCCATTCCTGCACCACCACGGGCTGTTTAAACCACGAATTTCCGCAATCAATAGCAATTTTTAGGAGGCAGGGTGTGTCACGGCCGTCTCTCTGCATGTAGAGACCTGTGACAAGTTCTGGTCCAGTGCCTCTCACTTCTTTGAGACTCTTATGATTAAGTGGTTCACCCCTTTTCATTATTGGCCACATCGATATTATGTTGAGAAACAATGTTTGTCTGAAATACATTGTGCCTGTGAGCGGCACTATTGGGGTCCACTCACCCACTTTGCGTTGTTATGGACAAGATTATGAATTATTATGAGTATATAAGAGTTACATGGAGATATCCATAAAGAACAGGATTTAAGATGTTGTTTGAACTGTACCCCACATATCTCTTGGCATAGGACTCAGACAGACAGTCTGGGCTATTCTTGTGACAAGTGAATCATGCTGACATTGCTTAATATAAATGAGGAACCAAGCACATTACAGTAAATTGTATATCACAGAATAAGCTGTTCTACTTTATCCAATAGGAGACGTGTTACGTATTCTTGGCACCTAGCCAATAAGGTTATATATATTTGTACAACTTCCGGAAATAAATCAGTCTTACTTTCTATTCATATCTGAGCACGTCTCTGGTGTGTGAAAGATTGTGGTTATGCATGCTACCACGAGTGACTCATAATTTGGACTGCAGACAGTTTAAGAGGGATGCATGATTAGATGGCATCAACCTAAATTACGGCCTTATCATTTGGCGCCCAAAGAACCTTAGGACGGAGCTCTGGATGGCGGACGGCCGTGCTGACACCTTCAGTCGAAAGGCAACTACGCGAGAGGTGGAGAATTGCGCAACTCCAGCTGCAGGTGAGCACATTTGTATAATCTCACCTTGCAAACCTCATGCGTGTACTTGCATTTCGAAGGGGGGGTTGGGCTGTCCCAGTCTAGACACCTAATGACCGCCATCTCGCATGAGATAAGCCGTCCTAAGAGATCCCACACCAAGGTGGTCAGGTTCACCTTAAGCTGTCTGTATAAATTGTAAATCACATGAAACGTAATGTGGTTTTTGTCTGCTCTTTGAGAAAAGCAGAAGTTCTATGTTTTATTTTTCTCTGACTTAACGGCAGGAGAAAATGAGGAAGTTGTTATATACGTTGGATATATATGGTTATATCTGCAGGTGAGATCAGCCACCTGGATGGTGTATATAGTGTCCTTATTGTTATGTCATTGTGTTGACCTGTGTCTACCTGTTGAGATGTCTGTCTATTTGCAGCAGGTGGAGTACTTGCTGGTTACGAGAACCGTGAAGTTCTGTGTGCTTTGTTCGTACTTACTAGTTTATGCAAAAAGAGGAAGTTGTGTCACGGGAAGATACTTTGATATATGGAAGCTGTTTCTTCTATGAGTGAAGGAGAAACTTGGAAAAATTATTAACTGTCTATGTATACGGCGAGATACACTGGTGTGTGACAAGTGACAAGTCTGGTCGATAGTTGATGTTTGATAAGGCCTTGGACGGACCTGATCTTCGGGGATAGAAGATTTGGAAGGATTTTCTATGTACAGGTGCAGTGTTGTAGAAGTTACAAAAGTGGGGGACTGACCCTGACTGTTACCTGGTACGGTGTTCCTGCTAAGCAGTGAGTTTAAGTTGTACTCATTGGTCTTGTTTTAGTAGATGTCAGTGTATTCTTACCTAGGAATTGAATATTCTGGGGAAAACCCTTGATTTTAGGCTTAATCATTGAGTATTGATGTTCTGGACGGATTTGTTCAAATAAGGTGTATATAGGGTGAACAGAGGTTACTAGTACATGAAGTAAGAGATAGTGAGGGTGAATTTAGTTTCTAACACCCACGTGACACATCTTCCTGGTAGGACAGCCTGTTTGTGTTTGTGGTTTGTGGACTGAGGTAGAAATTCTGTGTATTCTGTGGATGTGTATAGTCGCTGGTCCAAAAAAGGAAGTGGATTACGGCATAGCAGACATCCAGGTTGACGTGTTAGTTTTAGGTCATATACCCTTGAAGCATGGGGTCTAATCAGTCCACACCTGTCAAGTTAACGGCAGAAGAATTAGTAAGCGAACGAGAAGGAAGGAAGTATGTTAAAAATATGAAGTCGCTCTTGAAGGTGGCAGGAATCACTGCCAAGAAAGGGAGATTAGAGGAGCAGGAATGGAAAGATGTTTTGTTAAATAAGCGAGGGATTTTGAAAGGTAAAGATCTCCTTATGGATGCTGAGGCACTGAGGCATGGGATAGAGATGGTAGATATTTCTATATTGCACCAGATCAGAAAATGGAACCTCAGGAAGTGGCCAAGCCCATTAGGAAACAACGCCCCCCTCCTTATAAGTCGTCCCCAGAGGGTTGGACTTGTGTAGTTTATCCCCCTGCCCATCAAACGCCCTCCCTAGCCTGCCCAGACGTCATTTCAGGTTGGGCCGCACCTAGTTCCCTTTTCCAGCCATCTTAAGTCCCAAGGCCACTGGCCTATTTGTTGCTGGAGCAACAGAAGACACCGAGGGGGGGCAGGAAGATGACAATGATTTAACAATGATCTACCCCACCACCAACACTGTCCCTAGTAGAGGTAAACCACAGGTGCTGTCCTTATTTGAGGATGTCAGGCCACACATGGCATCGCACCATTATTCCGATAGTCCCAGACAAGAACGCCCTAAATATGTGACATGGAAGCCCCAAGAGGCTGCAGTCCTTGTGAAGGAACACTGAGATATATACACCTATGAGTGACGTGTCATCAATAATTGATGTTTGATACCTTGGACCTGATGTACAGGTGCAGTGTTAAGGAAAAAGTGGGTGAAAGAGCCCTGACTGTTAGACTGTTACCTGGTACGGTTTTCCTGCTAAGCAGTGAGTTGAACGTTGTATGCGTACTCACTGGTCTTGTTTTAGTGGATGTCAATGTATTCTTACCTAGAATTGAATACATTGGGGAAGACCCCTAAACTTTGGTCTTAATCGGAATTATTGAGTAGTCGATAGACCGTTCTCATGGAGGTGTATGTATATCGTGAATTCTCTCTCTGACATAATATCTCATATATAGTTTTCCCTGAAAGATGTTTTCACCCAGATTAAAGCTGGGGATTCTTTCTGGCCAGTAATGAAGCCAGGTTTGCAGGTTTACAGTGAGGGTGCATGTACCTTATCACCCAAGTGACACTGGAAGATGTTTTATGTATAATGTACGCAGTTTTTGGTGTGAAACACCGTAGGAGAGTTGAAAGGAAAGAAAAAAAAAAAACAAAACAGGGAAGTATTAGTTTCCATTTCAGTGTCCTGTGAATGAAATTCGGTGAAGTTTAGTTGTAAATGACACACGTATGTTGAAATGGAGAATTCTAGATGAGAATTGATGAGTAATTCTGAATCTAGCAACTGCACTATGTGTATTTTACCTGTCTGTGGAGCACTGTGTCCACGTAAGCCCACCCCATTAATTTCTTTTCTGAATGTAGATTTCTTTCTGTCACTCAGTGTTTTACCCAGCCCGGGGTATGGTATGGGGATATTATTGCAGGGGCTGACAGGAGATAGGGATACGCTGGAGGCTCGGCCCTGACCACCATCAGGTCTACCGTCGAGATGAGGGCGAGTACAGGGTCCCTAGTTACAGGGTCAGCCCAGGGGTCCCTATATAATCCATATTCCCAGTGACAGATTGAATACCTCCTGAATGTAGATGTCATAATACATGTCACTCCCTCCCAGGACTCTTCAGACGCCATTTTTGGCCAACACCTACTTCCTCTTTTAGCGGCTGTTTCTTATCGGTAATTATCTTTAGTGGACGTTTTAACTCAGACACTACATAGTTCATCTTTAGACGCCATTTTAGTCCAGCCGACACCCAGTTCCCCATTTTTGTTTTAGCAGCCAAAGTCACTGCTCTGTTTATTGCTGACATAGCAGGGACTGCAGAGGGGGGAGACAGGGACCTGGAACACACACACTCCATTTTTGGTCATATATGCAGTTTTTCCCACTAATGAACCTTAACAGAGGTTATTGCTGATAGTCCTGTGGAAACTTTTCCCTTCACTTTTGCATGTTTGTTTTTGCTGTATCTAGTATACAGTGTTTAATAGACCATATAGACTGCTCACTATTAGTCCTGGTGGACAGTGAATATTTTTCTGCCTATGGCAGTTGCTGCTTAGCCTGGTTTGAGATATTCTCACTTGTATGTAATCCTGCCTGATATCTTGCACAATCTCAGTTCCCTGATAGAGAGGGTGGAAGTTCATGTGGTCCCAAGGGGACATTGATCATCAGGAGTTGACATATATTAGAGTTTTTCGTTGGCAGCACCCAGTAATCCTTTGTGTCTTAGTTTGCAGGGTCTGACAGGAGAGAGGGATACGCTGGAGGCTCGACCCTGACCACCATCAGGTCTACCGTCGGGATGAGGGAGAGTGCAGGGCCCCGAGTTACAGGGTCAGCACAGGAGAGGTAGAGTAGATACGCTCCACTGCTTTTTCCTAGTTGTGTAGATGTAGTCAGGGGGTGCTGCTTGGTAGTTTCCAAACCCTCTTGTGCTCTTTTCTCTTTCCCCGGGGTTTTAGGGGATCTTAGTTTTTAGAATTTCAGTGTTCTCCTGACCCCAAAGTTACACCCATTGCTCTTTCTTACAAACCTGGGTATAGTCCTTTGTATCAGGTCTCCGAGAGCCCATATGCAAACAACTACAGCTGGTAACACCTGAGTTACAGTCACAGTCACCTGAGTTACAGTCACAGTCACCTGAGTTACAGTCACAGTCACCTGAAGAGTATCATCACGTTATCTCCAGCCCAGAAGTCATTCTACATGTTTGCCATGGAGTAAGACAGCAGCCCTTTGAACACTACTCAGCCAGATTGAACACCTACCTAAAGCACCAGTTGAAGATCAGTGCCCGTATGACATCACTGCTCCCTGACAAAGTCACCATCTCCCGGTGTGGGGTCCTTAATCCTGCTGAACTTCTCCCTCTTCCAAGGGGGGAGTGTCCCACCTCTGACACCTTGGTGGAAGAGGTAGTCGATTCTGGCATGGCTGAAACTCTGGATTCGATACCGTGACGGATACACCTTTGGACCCTGACTTAACCCCTTTGCGGATGGATCAAGATGTGCATCAAGAAGACGGTTCCACATGGGTATGGTGCTGGTAGCAGAAGACGCTGTGCTGATAGAGCAGTCGCTACCCACATGCCTGTCTGTGAAGAAGCAGATGTCTGTGCTCTCGCTGAAGCCTGCAAGATGGCAGCCAGCATCTACTCTGTGGAGGACAAGAGACTTGATCACTGCCAATGGAACTGTACGCCGCCATGAGGCCATAGAAGAACGGATGGAAGCTTTGCTATTGCCAGACAGAGTCGCGGCGAGCAGGGTTGAGGCCTACATTGGAGGAGTCAAGGGAAGCATTAAGAAGTGCCCTCACTGACAGAACATCCAAGGAAGCCCCAAGACCACTTACGAGAGAAACAGTCAGTCAATCTGTGCTTTGCGAATGACCCAGATGTGAAGAAGAATGGAAGGATGGAAAGTCTTGAGAAAACGTTGTCCTGACCCTACAAGAGCAAGTCCCAGAAGAAGAAGAGGACTGAGATAGGGTGCAGCTGCGGGCTCCCGGAGACCATAGAAAGTGGCTAGTGACCTGCTTTCACTGCCAGCCAAAGAGATATGGCAGGCCTTAGACACAGAACTGACTCTACACACCCCATACCAGCCACAGAATAGAGGGAAGGTTGGGAGGATGGGGCAGTGTAGAAGGCAAGGGCATGAGAGTCTTCGCTTGCATTGTTCAGTGTCAGACACACCCCAGCAGGGATCACTAGGTTGAGACCCTATGAAATCCTGTTTAGAAGTACCCCCAGATACTTCAACTAAGCTTGTTGTTTGTTTAAACATGTGCCTAATACACGTTTTTGAGTTTTCTCCTCCAGATCCAACCAGATCTAGATTTCTCTCTCTTTTCTTTTTCTCTCTCCTCTTTTCCTCTCTCTTTTCCTCTCTCTTTTCTCTTTTCCTCTCTCTCTCCCTCTCTTCTCAATCTTTCTCTCTCTCTTTCTCTCTCTCTTCTCTCACTCTTTTTCTTTCGGACGAAGATCCATGCATTCCACTACAAAGAGATGTCGGACCTGCCTGAGACCAGGAGATGGCTGTCTTCCCTCTTCTACCCGATACTTTGTGCCAGGATGATGATATCTAAGCATGTGGACTGGAAGACGACTCTACATCCCACCTTTGATGATGTCCCACCATTACCGCCTGAGGACTGAGGAGCTTGAGACTCTGAGAGAAACCAACCCTGATAAATATTAGCCCATTAGAGGACTACTGCCACGTTCCCCCTTCCTGAATAACGTGGGCCAGCGGAACATAGCCATGAGGACAGTCTAGAGAATACGATCAGGATCTGGCTTCCTATGCATAGTCTGTTGGGTGGGAAGATTCATCCACAAGGGATGGGGTATCTCGTATGTGAATGAGGTAACCATCGGCATTTGGACAGATCAATAGACCTGGGAAAGTAAGGAAAGACTTTTTGGCTATCTCCAAAGGGGGGACTGTTATGGACAAGATTATGAATTATTATGAGTATATAAGAGTTACATGGAGATATCCATAAAGAACAAGATTTAAGATGTTGTTTGAACTGTACCCCACATATCTCTTGGCATAAGACTCAGACAGACAGTCTGGGCTATTCTTGTGACCAGTGAATCATGCTGACATTGCTTAATATAAATGAGGAACCAAGCACATTACAGTAAATTGTATATCACAGAATAAGCTGTTCTACTTTATCCAATAGGAGACGTGTTACGTATTCTTGGCACCTAGCCAATAAGGTTATATGTATTTGTACAACTTCCGGAAATAAATCAGTCTTACTTTCTATTCATATCTGAGCACGTCTCTGGTGCGTGAAAGATTGTGGTTATGCATGCTACCACGAGTGACTCATAATTTGGACTGCAGACAGTTTAAGAGGGATGCATGATTAGATGGCATCAACCTAAATTATGGCCTTATCAGCGTGACCCCCGGGCTCCGCGACCTCTGGGATCCGGTGATGTCACGTCAACTGAGGCGGCCGCAGTCTTCCTGAGTGACTGGGGAGGATAAGTTGTGCTCAGCTGCTATAATCCTGGTGCTCGGGAGAAAAAAGTAGTCAATCAAGGAGGTAGTCCCGGCACACAGTATATGAAAAGAATCCGGTCAAGTCCAGGTATAATATGCTTAAACAAAGTTTCTTTATTTTTCACCAAAATAATGTACTGCCCAACGTTGCGGCTCTCACAGGAGCCTTCACCAGGGGCCAAGAGTACTAAGACAAACATGGTATGAGAAAGAAAAACAAACAGAAATTTTTTTTTACAATTTGCATCATGACATTACATCAGGAGAAAACATGAAATAACCTGATTGGGAATGTGAAGGTAATGGGAGACAATTGTCGTGGTGTAGGGTGTGGTACAAGAGGATATAACCGCTAGGAATAAAGGGAGGAAGATCTGAAGATATAGAAAGAGAAAGAATAAGAGAACAGGGACAAGAAGGAAAATAAAAGGGAAGAGAAAGGAAAGAGGGGAAAACAAGAAGAGAGGAGAGGGAAGCATAGGAAAAAGAGAAAAGGAGAAAAGTATGGAATAGTCAAGAGGCAAAAACTCATAGGGGACATACCCGAGGTTGGTGGTTGTGATAAGAGATCTTATAGGTGCATCAGGACCTGAAAACTGGAGGAAAAATCTGGAAAGAGGAAGAGAGGAAGAGAGGAAGAAAAAGAGGAAGAAAAAATGCACTAAATGTAACAAGGTGTAAACCGGGGGGAAAGGGGGAGCATAGTTGTAGGACCAAGATTGACTTACTTAGAAGAGTCAGCTTAATGAACACTCCGGTAAGAGGAATTTGTTGCTACATGTAAGGCAGACAAGGGAAGCGCATACTGTATCATGTTTTGTCTCCTTTTCTCTTTTTCCTATGCTTCCCTCTCCTCTCTTCTTGTTTTCCCCTCTTTCCTTTCTCTTCCCTTTTATTTTCCTTCTTGTCCCTGTTCTCTTATTCTTTCTCTTTCTATATCTTCAGATCTTCCTCCCTTTATTCCTAGCGGTTATATCCTCTTGTACCACACCCTACACCACGACAATTGTCTCCCATTACCTTCACATTCCCAATCAGGTTATTTCATGTTTTCTCCTGATGTAATGTCATGATGCAAATTGTAAAAAAAAATTTCTTTTTGTTTTTCTTTCTCATACCATGTTTGTCTTAGTACTCTTGGCCCCTGGTGAAGGCTCCTGTGAGAGCCGCAACGTTGGGCAGTACATTATTTTCCTGAGTGACTGGGCTGTGGCGGTGTTTCACCGCTCATCACAGTCCAGCATCACAGTGCAGCATCTCCCTGCTCCCTCCTCCTTCACTGCAAAGTGCTGCAAGCAGAAGGAATGCTTGGCTGTGACGCTCGGCTGTGACGCCGGGCTGTGATAAGCGGGGAAACGCTGCACACAGCCCAGGGACTCACGGACACTGGAGCCGGCCGTGGTGATGTCAGGTGAGCAGGAAGTTGACGTGACATTGTAATGGGGTCAACAAGTCCGACTGTATCCCTTCTGTAGAAATGGCTTTGAATACTGTTCCAGCAATTGCCCACAAGGGGGCAGCGTCGTACTGTACAACGACAAACACAGAGCTGGGAAATTCCCCACAGGAGCTGGTGTGTGAAAAACCAGAAGAGAAGACGCGGGAAGGTGGTGTTCAGCTCCGGAGCTCAGTGAGGAGAGTCCTGCGTGTGGTCTCCCTGAAGAGAGGGCTCGTTTTGCCGCAAAAGTCAGGAAGAAATCACCCGGTGAAAGCAGTTTCTGTCACTCCCAGTCTGCAGAACTTTGTTTTCCTCAGGGAGTTAACCGGACTACCGAGCACCGCCATCTGAGTGTAATTGCAGGGACTGTGACCTGCCTTCTTCTGCCCGGCGTGCTCCGGGACCAAAAGACTACTTATAATCCGTCACCAGCTGGGGAAGTTAAAAGAAAAGACCGAGGAGCTTCATCTCTCCAGCGCTGCACCGGGACCCATCACCGCGAGACCCCAGGCCTGCGACGTGGGAGCGACATCTTCTTTCGGGATAGACTGGTACGTGTTTGTAGGGAAAGTTAGGGAAAGTTGCCGCCATTTTTTTGTTGTTGTTTTTTTTCTTGCTGCATACCCGGAAGGAGTGAAAGTCCAGGGGCTTCCTATACCCATGTGTGCAGATAGCTCAGTTGATTGTATTATAAACATGTTTCCTAGTAAAGAAATGTTACTACCGGTAAAATCTGAGTATGGGGATTTTGTTGGAATAGAGCATACACACACACCCGCGGCCCTCCCATCGGTCGCTTCATGTGGCGTAGTCGGCAGGATGTGTGACCAACAAAATCATCCCCCGGTAGTAACTTATAACCAGACAGCTCCCCCGCCGTCTATTGTCAATCAGGTGAGGAAGTTTGACGGACGGAACTATCCTGTAACGGAATGGACTGAACAACTTAAGATAGTGGGGGAAATGTATAACACTGACCCTAAGACCTTAGCAGAAATGGCCATGCTAACACTAGAAGGGGAAGCGTGGACGACAGTCAGGCTGGAGACGGTTAGGGGCCAGCGTACGTTGGATGACTTAGTGCGGGTGCTGGAGAACACCTATGGACCGACCACATATGCGGGAACATTGCGCTATATGTTTTTCCGGCGGACGCAACTCGAGTCGGAGGACATCCCTCAATATGCCAATGCCCTTCAAGTGCTACTAGAACAAGCCTGTAGAAAAGAAGAACAGATAGCTAGTACGGGTACCCGTGACCTGGTGTTGAGAGATCAGTTTGTGACCGGATTGAGAGACCCGTACCTTAACCGCTCATTGCAAGATCTACTCCGGATAAATCCGGCCTTTACGTTCGCTGAGGTCAAACAAGAAGCTATAGAACGTTCAAGGGGGCCTGTCGTGGAGACACAGACATATACCGCGGCTTGCAGGTCCATATCTGATATCGGGACGCCGAACAGCAACACGGAGGAACTGAAACAGATGGTGGCAGAGTTGCAGAAACAGGTGTTACAGCTCACCTTAGATCAACAGGCGGGCCGGCAAGCGAGACAACAACCCAGCCGGCCGATGGGAAGATGCTGGACATGCGGCGATCCCCGCCATAGAGCCAACCGTTGCCCTCAGAACTTTCAAGCTCCTCCACAGTCCGATCTAACAGAACCAGCAAGTCAGGTCCCACAACAGAGGCCGCCTTTAAACTAGACGCCCCTGTCAAAGAGGCTCACTCGACAGGGGATGCCAAAGAGAGGGGTGTAGGAAAACAGAGCCAGCCACGGAACAAACTTGCATCAAATAGCCCCACCCTAGAAGTATTACTGGAAGGGATCGCCGTACAAGGGTTAATGGATACTGGGTCTCAGGTATCCACTATCTCCGAGCAGTTCTACGAAGAATGTCTAAAACCGCGAGTTGCCTATGACCCTGATACCGCCATCAAGATCAAAGCAGCCAATAATCTACCCATTCCGGTGTCGGGAGTTGCCTGGATGAACACCGAAATCTGTGGCCAAGATCTCGGGAAGAGAGGGATAATTGTGGTCAGGGAAGGCTTTGAACCAGAAACGCCCATGATTATTGGGATGAACATCTTGAAGGACCTGAATCTGGTGCTGTTTACCAAGAAGGGGCCCAAGTACTGGCAAGGAGTGACCGCACATAAGGCCACCCGCCGTGCCTTTCAACAAGTGGTCCGGACCTGCAACCTCCAGCGAATGACCGAAGAACAGCTGCCGCTGGCCACGGTCACCGTACCCCGCCATACTAGGATCACCTTACCAGCTGGAAAAGAGACAGTTATCTCACTACCCCTTGGCACCATGAGACAGTTTGAAGGCGTGGAGGTGCTGATTGAGCCGCGCTCCCCGAGGGAGGGGAAGCTGAACCCACTAGTCGCTCGAACTCTAGCAGTAGTGAGAAAGGGAAGAATTCCTGTCAGGCTGGGCAACACGGCTAATGTGAGCGTTGACCTAGAAGCCGGGACACAGCTCGGCCGAGTCTACGCTCTAACCGAAGAGGTGACCCCTATGAGCCCCCTCCAGTTTGTACCGTCTACAGAGGGAGATTGGACAGTGACGGTCTCTACCATGGCCGCTGTCGCGGGTGACACCAACGTGGGGCGAGAACTCCGAGAGAAGTGTCAGTTGGACGTATCCCAATACTCCAAACGGGAGGTGTCTCAGGTGGAAGAGCTACTCCAAGAGCATCAGGCGTCCTTTGCCCGGCACGACACCGATTTTGGGTGCACCACCAGTATCAAACACGAGATCCCCACCGGTGACACTGCTCCTATCCGTGAAAGGTACCGCCAAATTCCTCCCCAGCAATACCAAGAAGTGAAAAATCTCCTGAATTCCATGCTACACGCGGGAGTGGTACGGGAAAGCCAGAGCCCCTGGGCGGCGCCGGTAGTGTTAGTCAAGAAGAAGGACGGATCCCTGAGATTCTGTGTGGACTACCGCCGTTTGAATGCTTGCACCATCCGGGACTCGTACCCTCTGCCAAGGATCGAAGAATCCCTGACAGCCCTGAAGAAAGCCAAATACTTCTCCTCGTTGGATCTGGCCAGCGGATATTGGCAGGTACCTATGCATGAGAAAGATAGAGAGAAGACTGCTTTCATCTTACCCATGGGCCTGTACGAGTTTGACCGGATGCCCTTTGGTCTGAACAACGCGCCGGGGACTTTCCAGCGGCTGATGGAGCGCTGCTTGGGAGACTTCAACTTCGACTTCACCCTCATCTATCTGGACGACATTGTAGTCTATTCGGCCACATTTGAAGAACACCTGCAGCAGCTGGGCCGTGTGTTCAGTAGGTTGAGGGAACATGGCCTGAAGTTGAAACCCAACAAGTGCCGTCTTCTGCAGCCCGAGATCAATTACCTGGGTCACCGGATCTCAGCCGAAGGCGTCCAGCCATCTTCAGAGAAGATAGCCGCCGTACGGGATTGGCCGCAGCCCACAAACGTCAAGGAGGTCAGGGCTTTCCTGGGGTTGGCCGGCTACTACCGCCGGTTCGTCAAAAACTTCGCCCGGCTTGCTGCACCCTTGCAGGATCTGCTTCGAGGGACCACCAACAGCCCCAGAGGACGACTCATCCGCTGGGGACCCAGCCAGGAAGACTCCTTCCAAGCCCTAAAGGGTGCCTTAACGTCTCCCCCCATCCTGGCATATGCGGACTACAACCTGCCCTTCCAACTACACACCGATGCCAGTTTACAGGGTCTAGGGGCAGTACTTTCACAGGTCCAAGACGGCAAGGAACGGGTCATAGCCTATGCCAGTCGGTCCCTACATGAGGGCGAGAAGAACCCCACCAATTATAGCTCGTTCCGGCTGGAGCTGTTGGCCCTAACGTGGGCTATGGCGGAGAAATTTGCAGGGTATCTCACGGGGACCGAAGTACTAGTCCTGACCGATAACAACCCGTTGGCCCATCTAGAAAATGCGAAGCTCGGAGTCATGGAGCAGCGTTGGATGGCTCGGCTCTCCAAGTTCAATTACAAGATCAAGTATCGGGCTGTCGCTGAGAACCAAAATGCGGACAGCCTGTCTAGAGTGTCATACCCCTTACTCAACCGAGACCGGGATGAAGAATTAGAAGGGGACGAGACACCTGACTTTGCAAAGCTCGCCCAACAGATGGTGGATCACCGCCAGCTCGTTGTGGGCGAAGCTGGAACTCCGGTGGGAGTCGCCTTGCCACCCCAGGAGTGGTGCAGGATTCAGGACCAGAACCCCGATTGGGCTCTACTCAAACAATGGGTGAAACGGCAGCAGAAGCCTCCCGCCGATATACGGGCGCGACTGTCTACCGGGACCTTGACCCTGCTCAGCCAGTGGGACCGGCTGATTCTGAGAGAAGGAGTGCTATACCGGAAGGTTCTCTTGTCACACATGCTGGAAGAATGCGCACAAGTTGTAGTGCCTGAACAATTGGCCCGTGAGATGGTGGTCCAGGCCCACAAAAGGAATGGACACTTCGGAATGGACAAGACTTTTCGGTGGGTTCAACAGTCCATCTATTGTCCGGGGCTCCGCAAGCTGGTTGAAGACGTCTGCCAGACCTGTCGCACCTGTGAACTACACAAGTCCTCTGAGCAGCGTGCACCTGTTCAGACAATTAAAACATCCAGACCCCTTGAGCTGTTGATGGTGGATTATCTGCTGGTTGGGACGGCGAGCAGTGGCTATCAGTATTGTTTAGTCATGGTGGATCACTTCACAAAATTCGCTGTCGCTGTCGCTACCAAAGACCAGACGGCTGAATCGGCTGCTCGGGCCATCTGTCGACAGTTCATCCATGTCTACGGGTGCCCGGAGAGGTTGCACTCCGACCAGGGGGCTTGTTTCGAGGGCCGAGTCATCGAAGAGCTGCACCAGATGTATGGGATCCAGAAGTCGAGGACCACTCCTTATCACCCACAAGGGAACGGTGCATGTGAACGCTTCAACCGGACCCTACTCCAGCTGATCCGCACCTTGGCCGATGATAAGAAAGACCAATGGCCTCAATTCCTTCCTGATTTAGTATGGGCCTATAACAACCAGGTCCACTCTGTGACTGGCTACACTCCACACACCCTTCTCTTTGGTCGCCCCGGAAAAGGGGTCCATGACCTGAACCTATTTCGCCCTGGAGTTGACGTCTGCCATAACTACCCCTCCTGGCTAAATGCTCACCGACAGAAGATGGAGACGGTACACCGACTGGTGAGCAAACAAATCCGGGGCCAGATACATGCTGATCCACTCCCCGTGCAAGAGCAACCCTTGAAGTTGGGACAGCCAGTCCTGCTCCGTATCAAGAAGCCCCAAGGGAAACTTCGAGCCAAGTGGGAGACTGAGGTTTACCGGGTAATCGAACGCCCCTACCCCAACGGGCATGTATACCGAGTGCGGGGTGAAGACAATCACAGCATCCGCACTGTGCACCGAAATATGTTGCGGCCCTGCCGATCCCAGCCTGACTCCCCTACCACAGTACCCGGAGGGGATGACACTACCAACACGACTGACGACACGGACGTTTCCCGGCACAGTGATCACCTTGACTCTGAGATCAGTGACCTCCCTACACAACCCAGTTCTTTCCCCGGGGTGCTGACTGGAGTGGGGCGTAGAGACAGTGACAGGGAGGGGAACAACCGACCCTTGAGGCGCACTGACCGCACCACTGCTGGGATCCCGCCCGGGCGGTCTTACAGGGACCAGTACGTATGGCCCACTTCTCAACCAACCCCTGTAACGTCTGCAGTCATCGCTGCCTGGGAACCGACGGTAGTTGACAGGGACTGCCAACCTTTAAGTGGGGGGGTATGTAATGGGGTCAACAAGTCCGACTGTATCCCTTCTGTAGAAATGGCTTTGAATACTGTTCCAGCAATTGCCCACAAGGGGGCAGCGTCGTACTGTACAACGACAAACACAGAGCTGGGAAATTCCCCACAGGAGCTGGTGTGTGAAAAACCAGAAGAGAAGACGCGGGAAGGTGGTGTTCAGCTCCGGAGCTCAGTGAGGAGAGTCCTGCGTGTGGTCTCCCTGAAGAGAGGGCTCGTTTTGCCGCAAAAGTCAGGAAGAAATCACCCGGTGAAAGCAGTTTCTGTCACTCCCAGTCTGCAGAACTTTGTTTTCCTCAGGGAGTTAACCGGACTACCGAGCACCGCCATCTGAGTGTAATTGCAGGGACTGTGACCTGCCTTCTTCTGCCCGGCGTGCTCCGGGACCAAAAGACTACTTATAATCCGTCACCAGCTGGGGAAGTTAAAAGAAAAGAAAAGACCGAGGAGCTTCATCTCTCCAGCGCTGCACCGGGACCCATCACCGCGAGACCCCAGGCCTGCGACGTGGGAGCGACATCTTCTTTCGGGATAGACTGGTACGTGTTTGTAGGGAAAGTTAGGGAAAGTTGCCGCCATTTTTTTGTTGTTGTTTTTTTTCTTGCTGCATACCCGGAAGGAGTGAAAGTCCAGGGGCTTCCTATACCCATGTGTGCAGATAGCTCAGTTGATTGTATTATAAACATGTTTCCTAGTAAAGAAATGTTACTACCGGTAAAATCTGAGTATGGGGATTTTGTTGGAATAGAGCATACACACACACCCGCGGCCCTCCCATCGGTCGCTTCAACATCACCAGACCCCGAGGTCACAGAGCCCGGGAGTAGCAAGAAAGGGAAGAGCAGTCCACAATACTGCCACTCACAGGCACTAATGGCAACACAATGTATTTGAGAGAAATCTTGTTTCTCAACATAATATCAATGTGATTAATAATAAGAATGGGTCAGCCACCTCTTTAAATATGTTTTCCTTTTCCTGTGGCATGTTAAGGGTTAATGTCAGTTTTGTTGCCAGTAGCTTTTTTAGCAGTTCATGTCAGGTGTTAGCTGCTCTGTGATCATGTCCCTCATCTTCAAATAGTTCACGTTCAAATAGTGGCAATACCCATCAACCTTTGCAGTTGATAGAATCCATTCTGTCCTGGCCGCCTAAGTGAAAGGATCTGCTGGGGTTCTGTCTGGAGCCAATCTGTCTGCTGCCTTGAAGTCTGGCTGCGGCCGTGGAATTTGTGTTGGTATCCTTTTTACCCTGTTTGTCTTCCTACCCTTTGTGTTGTATTAGTGCAATGTTGGGACTAGTGTACCTCGCTGGCCAGCTCACTAGCCAGGGTTTAATGCAGGGCTTGCTGGGGTTCAAGGTATCCTGCTTGGCGACAAGTTGATAGAACCTGTATTGGGCTGACTATGGAGTGCAGGGTACAGCTTCAGGTGAGTGCAGGAGGTGTCCCATCTTCACCCTCCCTAACGCCAGGGCACACCATTGTTTAAATGTCCCTGCTGTGCCCCTTTGTATGTGGTGTTTTTGTTATGTGCCAGACATCCATAGGTCTGAGCCCAAACTGTCATGCCGTGTATTTGGACCTCTCCTACTCCGAGCACAACATGGTAGAAATGGAGTGCACTCCCCCTCCCATCCCATTGGGACCCCCATGATGTGATCATGGGGGTCCCAATCATCGCCTTCCATGACATCCAAGTGACCTGGCTACAGTGACCTGTGTGACCATTCCATGTACATAGTCTATGAAGCGATACATTATACCTGCGACCAGAGCAATAAAAGTTAATATCCCACATAGGGAGAAAAATTTGTAAAAATTGTTAAAAAATTTCATTAAAAAAATGAAAAAATATACCAATAAATATGTATTTTATGTAAAGATACAAAAATTAAAAAAAAATGTACAGATATTTGGTATCGCTGAGTTCATAATAACCTGATCTATAAATCTGTCACACTAGTTAACCCCTTCGGGGAACATCGTGAAAAAAAATAAAAAGCATAACAAAAACAATGTCTTTTCATCACAGAGCTGACAAAAATAGTGGAATAAAATACGATCAAAAGTCATGGAACCAGTGAAAACACCATCTTGTCCCTCAAAAACCAAGCCACCATACAGCACTGGCAGTGAAAAATAAAAAAAAGCTATAGCTCTCAGAATACAGTAATGCAAAAACTATTTTTTTTCTATAAATTTGTTTTAGGAAGTAAAAGAGGCAAAACATAAAAAATAAATAAATGTGGTATCGCTGTAATCGTACTGACCTGAAGAATAAAGTGGTCTTATCATTTTTACCACATGGTAAATGGCATAATTTTTTTTTTCCTGAGTTGCTGTATCTTTTTTTATTCTGCCTCACAAAGAGTGGAATAAAAGCGATAAAAATAATGGTGGCCCAAAATGGTATCAATAAAATCTACTCATCTCACAAGAAACAAACCCTCACATGACTCTGTCAGCTGAAAAATAAAAAACCTATATCTTTCAAAATTCAGTGATGCAAAAAAACTTTGTTTTGTAAAAAAGCATTCTTAGTGTGATAATCGCCAAACGCATAAAAAATAATATTAACCTGGTATTGCTATAATCGTACTGACCGGAGGAATAAAACTGCCTAATCACTTATACCACAAGTGTACGGCGTAAAAAATAGTAGTAAAGCCAATTTTTCAACTGCTGTTGATTTGTTTATTGCACCTCCCAAAGATCACAGTAAGGTGTGGCTCACATTTATCCTGCACTCTACACTGAGCGCTTACAACAGGGATTACCTGTAAATCTCTAGAAAACATGATTCAGAGAAAACCAAAGGAAACTTCAATGTAATAAGGCAGAGGGAATCACTTTGACCTTCTGTCTGGCCTTTGGTCTGGCGGTGTCCATCTTTTTACGTTTTATTTTTTGTTTGGTGAGCACAAAAGTGCGATCAACAACAGTTCTGTGCACCAGAAAAAAAGCCACCAGCCAGCACAGGTCAAAATGGCAAATGCACTCGCGGGATGCAGCTGGCCCCCTACCATAAAGGCAGGGGTAACACAGATGCAGAATACCAATGAGACAACCACTCATAACCTACCAACATATGGAGGGGGTGATTGCTGGTATTAGACATGCACACTAATGAGGTGTTACTTAGGGTGCCAGTCACACAGGTATGTGTGTATAAGTGCATTGAAACACAGGACAGACACCTCCAAAGGGCCCGGCTGCATCCTGCTGAAAATTGTGCAATAAACAATTATATAAAATGATAATAGATGTGAGGTATTGGTCCATATTTTGGCCAAAATACATGAGCTCGTAACCCAAACATCATGGGTCCCCACGCTTACAAGTCCCTACTCGTGAAGGGGGATTCCCCCTACGGTCGGGATCGGGAGCCTTGTCCGATCGTTTTGTAAAGATCGGGATCGATAACGTAAACTTGCGTCCGATCACCGAACTTAGACTTTACAGCTATGGGATGGGGCGGGGGAGCTGTAAAATAAAGAATGTAGTTAATAAGAAACATTGTCATTATACTTACAGGTCCCGCGACGCGTCCTGCAGACTCTGTCTGCTGGCCGCTTCTGCTTTCGAGTCCAATGATTGCTGTGCTCCCGGATTAAAGGAACTTCTGTGACATCATGGCCATGTGACCAGTCTGGTGTAAATGTTGTACAGACATTGGCTTAAAGACTGGTCACATGACTACGATGTCATCAAAGGTACTGTTAACTGAACTTTCATTGTCACTGTGCAAGTGTTGCATCGCATCACGGCGCACAATCTCCCAACAGGAGCAGGTTAGCTACATGTATTTCCATGCAGTTGATGCGCTCCTGTCCTGAGAACATCAGGCCATGCGGGGTGATGCAATGCGAGACACAAGTGCGATCATACCCTCACTGTCAGCCTTCTTCTTCCTCTGTACAGAACGATGTAGCAGAGCTGACAATGCTCTCTCAGATTCTCTCTCTGTAGAGCTGCTTGTCTTTACAGAGTGATGAAGCAGAGCTGACAGTGCTGTCCCTGTGGACTACGTCGGACTAAGGATTTTTTTTATAATAAAGATGGAGTCTCTAAATGTTTTTTTTGTTTTATTTCTAATAAAAAAAAAATGTATGGGTTGTTAATTTCTAGTAAACAGTAAAAAAATCATGGTGGCCTTGTCTAATTTGGCGTCACACAATGAATTTCAGCCTTAGTACCATCTGAGAATACAAAGCTGGTAATAACCCCTTTATTACTAAGAAACAATTTATTGCTAAGAAACAATGCGCCATTTCCAGGGGCGGCTGCGGGCTGCAGAGAATCCCAGCCCCCAGCTGCCTGGTTTTACCTGACTCGTGATCAAAATATGGCGGGAGACCATGCATTTTTTTTAAAGCCTTCTAACTTCCTAACCCCAAAAAATATGTTTAAAAATAGGGCTGATGTAAAGTAAAATGTGGGGAATGTTATTCTGTCTGACATATCTCTCTGATTTCAGCGCATAAAAATTAAAAGTTTGGAAATGTCAACATTTTTAACATTTTTGCCAAATGCAAAAAATATCATTTTAAAATTTGCACTAAAATGAAGCCCAATATGTCACGCAAAAATGATCTCAAAATCACCGGGATCCGTTGAAGTTACAGTGCTATTACCTCATAACGTGATACTGGTCAGAATTGACAAAAATTGGCCAAGTCATGAAGGTGAAAACAGGCTGGAGGTAAAGGGTTATATTAATGCTTGTTGCATGTACCTTGTTTCCCCAAAAATAAGATACTGTATTATTTTTTTTTTTTGCCCTGAAAAAAGTGCTAGGTCTTATTTTCAGGGTAGGGCTTATTCTTGGTGACACATGGTGGTGGGGGGGAATTTTGCCCCCCCAAAAAAATGCAGATCCCCTTTCTAGGATCATCATACTTTACGAGACCTCAGACATCTGCGTGTCTCCCAGGTCCTTGTGCGATCTCCGGTGGACGCTCCCAGCAGGTGTGCTGCACACCATCCTCCCATTCTTCTGGCCGACACTGACATCAGATCGCACACGCACTCATACACACTCATACACTCACACACACACTCATGAGATCGTGTGCTGCCCCCTTGTCAGCAGCCGGGCTGCTCGGATCAGGATCCGTGGTGGCTCAAGGGGTGTCGGGACCTGGGGGTCGTGCGGCCACTCAAATGAAGGGGGTATTTACAGGGGATTGTGTTAGAGTTTGTGACGCCACCCATGGTATGTGGTAAAGTGGAGTACCACTGCAGCAATTGGGAGTACCCAAGGGCAATGGAGTGGGGCAGCCAGGTATTAGAACCCTCCACGTGTAGGGGGAATGCCCCGAACTCGGTGATGGTGTTCGGGGAGTGCCGTGGGGAATGAAGGGGTCACTTGCGTACTCACTCAGTCCATAAAGCTGACACCGACAACTGGATAAACCAAAGTTTTGGATACCGCTGCCGCTGAGGGGAGCCAGTTTGGGTCCCGTCCCCAATGGTGCTGCCTGGTGATCCGTGACCTTCCTCCTGGCACTAAGTTCACTTCTCTGTTGGTCCGGGTAGTATGGAACTAGTCAGGTCCCGCTCCCCAGTATGGCTAACTGTGGGAGCTTGCTCTCAGGGTTCACGCTTGGGATTTTCTGGACCGTTTTAGTGGAAAGACCTATCCCCCTCATTGCGCTAGTACCCCGATTTTGGAGTGGGTGGAAAGCGGATCTTGAAGGCTCCGTTCTCGTCGGGTAAATTGTCAGGTTGCATGAAGCTACTCCCTAACCTAGGGTCCATGTACCTCATTGTGCCCTGGTCCCAGCCCGGTGATGGTACAATGCCGCCTCCTCGACAGTTCCGTGCCCCTTGTCATGATCCCCTGCGACCGGGGGTCCAGTTCCTCTAAGCCCAGACCACCGTCTGCTACCTAGATGGCTTCCTAGGTCCTGGTGCTCCACTGCACAGTGTCCCAAATCCTTATGTTGGCAAGAACCAATCGATTTCGCTGGATGTGGTGTGTGTAATCTGATGTATGATTGCGTGTGTGTGCGATCTCATGTATGTGTGTGCGCTAGGGTGTTCATTTTATATGGTAAAAATTAAAATGTCACATTTTTGCAGACTTTAATTACACCCCGAGTCTCGCTAATGTAAAAAGTATATATGCGAAATTTCAAGACAATGGAACAATATTTAGAGGTTGCACACTTATCAGTTTAATAAAAGTACGCAAAAAAAAAAATTTCAATGTTAAGTATTTTTTATTAGAAATTCAAACAATGAAAAACTTAGAATAATAGTGACAATAAACAGTAACATTGATAGACAGTATCGTACATATTAAATGATCTACACTAATGTGCTGTGATACACTCCTTTGTTCGCCTGGTGACGACTTTTCTATGATACTTGACAACTCTTAACAAGAACTGTTTCTGTTCATCTCTAATTGAATTATTAGACTTCTTTATCAGAGCAATGCCCTTTTCCGCGGTGACATTCACCACCTTAGAGCACCTTAGTATCACTGCAATATTCTTCTACGTCGTGGATCCCTAACAATTCGAGGAATGTCTGTTTTACTTGTTACAAAATCGCTGATGTCTTGTCCTTCTTAAACTCGGTTTTTAGCTTCCAACCGTTTCAGTTCCTTTTTCTTTGCAGGTTTCATTTTTAAATTTTCAAACATCTTCCCCTTTTCAGCCTGATCGATCCGTTCCTCCAAAAGTGCCAATCCTATGTTAGGTTCTGATAGATACCAAAAGTGTCTCTAGCCACTGTGAGGGCACTTTCCCGGACATCTTTATGTGGATAATATTGCAAAAGCTGGAGCATATCCAAATCATTCTTTGGAGCCCATTGACTTACAACTGCCTCGTGCCAAAAGTGGACGTATATTAGACAGACAAAACGTGCTACTTTTCTTATTCCTTTCAATTCGGTATTAGAAATATGCAATTGTTCAGTCAATAGCACAATTCACACAGTACATATATGGCCTTTGACATCCACCTTGCTTCATTCAGAGCCCCTGGAACCCTAAATTCCAAATTGTTTTCATCCCAACCTCGAAGATATAGAAGTGATAGCTGTAATAGCTCTTTGTAATCTTCTCTTCGATGACTGCCATCTTTCAAGACATTGTGGAGGTTGTCCACCATTTTCACACGTTGTTCTACAGTATTAATCTTTTAATATTTTACTCTACGACCTGCACAAGATTTTTTCACTGGTGGTGCAGAAAATTCGTCCTCTTCGTGACCTGATGATGGTGGAGATGATTGTTCCATTATATCGGTCTTGTTCATTTTGGCGATTTCTTTATAATTTTTCATCTTGTATGCCTCCTTTTTTTTCTGTATTTTCTTCTATTTAATTTGTGAGTCAAGAACCTTATCGACACCACTCATTGATGAACTCATCTGATCCTCTGCTTTATCGTCTTCTCGTGCGCTATTCATGGACATCACATTTTGCCTGGTAATATCAAATAGCTTAACAAGATCACCTTTCCAAATCTGCACTTCATATTTGCTTTGTAGTGTTTCTTGATTTCTCTTTACCCAGATGTTGATGTTCCTTGTATAATGTCTATATACGAGTTCGGATATTTTCCTCTGCCATGACAGGGATACTTGCTTTCTTCCACACTTCCTGTAGTTTAATACTTGTGGATTTAGCAGCACACGAGAGTGTTTCTTTAATTTCCTTGTGATGGTAAATAAAAACTAAAAGCACTTGTTCCTCGGAAGGGAGTCAAGCTCCCAAAAATTCACCACCAGGCACCTTTTCAAGTAACCAAATTTCCTTTCTATTACTCATTTTCAGTTTAACTACCTGCAAAAAAATAATACAAACACAACATACACATTAATGTGATGTCGATGATACATTTTCATGAATTTCAGTATTTTGAGATAAAAGTGATCAAAGTGTGCAACCCCTAAATATTAATCGATTTCGCTAAATTTTTTTACATGGATCTTTTAGATGAGTTGGACCAAGGATTCAAGAAAAGTTGTATGAAAATCTTAACTTCGGAAAAATGGAGCACCCTAGTTTGTGCACAATCCCATGTGTGGGTGTGCAATCTGATGTGTGTGATCTGATGTGTGGGTGTGCTATATGATGTGCATGATCTCATGTGTGGGTGTGTGATCTGATGTGTGGGTGTGCGTTCTACCGCAGGTCTTTGATGCATTCCACTGCTCCCGGTCAGCGTCTGGTGAGTATGGTCGCGAGGTCTTCTCTCTTCTTTCTTTTGGGGGTGTCTGCTTTCTATAATGAAGTGTCCTGCAGGATTCTCTAACTTTTTGAGCTGCATGGACACTTCATTATTGAACTGCGGCTAGGGCTTATTTTGGGGGTAGGGCTTATATTTAAGCCTTGTTGAAAACTCCTGCTAGGGCTTATTTTTGGGGAGACATGATAGTAGCAAGTACTTGAGCCACAGAGGAAAAGACATAGCTGAATTTTCTGCTTAACTTATTGCAAATTTAAGTTTGCGACCTTCCTTCTGTTTAATTCCATTGTTCATCTTTCTCATAGTAACTATACATTGTTCTAATGAAGATCAGATATTGAAATGTTCACATGTAAAGTAAAACAACACACGATGGTATGGAGCATTCTTACTGTTCTCATGGTCGCTCTGGATTCTCCTAGGGTGCATTTATGAATACAATAAGAAGTGACCATTCAGCTAGTAAACAAGGTTTGGTTTTTCTTCCTTAAAGCCACAATACTGATCGTCTATTGAGCCCCAAAAAATAAACACTCTTATTGGCGGTTTCATATCTATGAAAAAAAACATTTTTTTACTGTTATACCATTTCTTATATTCCAAACAAGAATATGTTTCCATCTCAATGTGAATTTGACTTCCTTGTGATAAACATTTACCACATTAAATCAGCTTCTCTTTTATGTGACTTCTCTGATGATCCCTAAGTTTGGTTCTGGTAATGAAACATTTCCCACAATCAGAACATGGAAAAGGCTTTTCCCCTGTGTGAATTTTCTCATGTCTATCAAGATTTGATTTATCTGTAAAACATCTTCCGCACTGAAAGCATGAGTATGGCTTCTCCCCTGTGTGAATTCTTTCATGTGTAACAAGACTTGACCTTTCTGTAAAACATTTTCCACATTCTGAACATGAATACGGCCTTTCTCCTGTGTGACTTCTCTCGTGTATAACAAGATGTGATCTATTCGTAAAGCTTTTCTCACATTCAGAGCATGAATACGGCTTCTCTCCTGTGTGAATTCTTTCATGTGTAACAAGATGGGATTTATTTGTAAAAGATTTTCCACATATGGAACATGCGTATGGCCGCTCTCCTGTGTGGATTCTCTCATGTGTAATAAGATTTGATTTTTCCGTAAAACATTTTCCACACACTGAACATGAATACGGCTTCTCTCCAGTGTGACTTCTCTCATGTGTAACAAGATATGATTTATTTGTAAAAGATTTCCCACACTGTGAACAGGAATACGGCTTTTCTCCTGTATGACTTCTCAAATGTGTAACAAGGTGTGATTTCTTTGGAAAACATTTCCCACATTCTGAACATGGATATGGCATCTCCCCTGTGTGGATTCTCTCATGTATAACAAGATTTGCTTTTTCTGAAAAACATTTTCCACATTCTGAACAGGAGTACGGCTTCTCCCCTGTGTGGATTCTCTCATGTATAACAAGACTTGATTTACCAGTAAAGCATTTCCCACACACTGAACACGAATATGGCTTCTTCCCTGTGTGACTCCTCTCATGTTGATAAAGGCCGGATTTACGGGTAAAGCATTTTCCACATTGTGAACAGTTGTATGGCTTCTCCCCTGTGTGAATGCGTTTGTGTGCAAAAAGACCCGAGCTTTTTGTAAACTGTTTTCCACATTCACTACATTGAAATCTTTTATCCCCCTTTTGACTTTTTTTTCTGGTAATATTCTGTGATTGGTCAAAAGAGGATTCATCATAGTTAGGAGAATTATACGATAGATCTGTATTGTGAAGTCCTGGATATACATTAATGGTATTGAGGTCTCCTTCTGAAGAGTGCTGCACGATATCTTCATCTTCCACTGTGTTCTGTGATAACCTGGCATTTTCTGCACCGTTCTTACTGGGTCTTCCTGTTACGATTATAAATGTATTTTGTAAATTTCTTTTGCAAACCATAAAGCAGACAAATTTACATCCATGTTTTTGTTTATTCAATATGAAGTGTAGTTTTCAGGACAAAGCCAGAAAAAGTTCCAACAAGTAGGAGACATCCTTTTTGTTGAAAGTCCTTCCTTAATACTAATAATCTGTGAATAAATAAAGGCCGCTTTACACGCAACGACGTCGCTAACGAGATGTTGTTGCGGTCACGGAATTCGTGACGCACATCCGGCCTCGTTAGCGACGTCATTGCGTGTGAAACGTACGAACGACCACCAACGATCAAAAATACTCACCTTATCGTTGATCGTTGACACGTCGTTCTAATCCCAAATATCGTTGATGGTGCTGGATGCAGGTTGTTCGTCGTTCCTGAAGCAGCACACATCGCTACGTGTGACACCCCAGGAACGACAAACAACACCGTACCTGCGTCCTCTGGCAACGAAGTGGGCGTCACTTTCTTTCGGCTGCTCTCCGCCCCTCCGCTTCTATTGGACGGCTGCCGTGTGACGTCGCTGTGACGCCGCACGAACCAAATGGGCCCTCAGACAGCACTGAATTAATAACAGACATGTTTTTTCTTGTAAATCATTGAGTGGTCTCAGGAAAATTTCCAGAAATCAGGGTCTGTGCCCACTGGTCACAAATGCAGGTTACAGCTCTATCATGTAATGAAACACATTTCCTTGAAAAAGTATTCTTATCCTGTGAAATTTTCTGCAATTTTTCACATTACAGCCACAAACGTAAATGTGTTTTGTTGAGATCTTATGTGATACATCAACACTAAGTACAACTGTTTGTGAAATGATACATGGTTCTCTAAGTATTTTAAAATATAAATCTGAAAATTGTAGGGTGCATTTGTATTCAGCCCCCCGGGTCAATACTTTGTAGGACCATCTTTATCTGTCTTTTGGGCAATGTCTCTACCAGATTTGCACATTTAGAGGGGATATTTTTCACTTCTTCTTTGCACACGAGCATTCGGAATGGATTGAGACATTTATGAACAGTAATATTCATGTCTTGTACAGATTCTCAATGGGATTTAGGTCTGGACTGTGAATGAGCCATTCACACATATGAATATGCTCTGATCTAAACCCTCCATTATAGCTCTGGCAGGATGTTTATGGTTGTTGTCCTGCTGCAAAATGAACCAATGCCCTACTCAAGTCTTTTGTAGACTCAAACAGGTTTTCCTCCAGGATTGCCCTGCATTTAGTTCCATCCATCTTCCCATCAACTTTTACCAATTTCCCTGACCCTGCTGAAGACTAGTCTCCGCACAGCAGGCTCCTGCCACCATCATGTGTGACAGTGGGGATGGTGTTTTCTGGGTTATGTACAGTGTTAGGTTTCACCACAAATAGTGTATTGTATTTAGCACAAAAAAATCTACTTTGGTCTCATCTGACCATAGCACCTTCTTCCTGCTTTATTCTTCTCCACACATTTTTCCCTGACCTGTCTGGTGTGTTCCTTGGTTTTCATGATACAGTTTAAGCCTTAATATTCTCACACAAACCTCTGAGGCCTTCACAGAACAGCTGTAGTTATACTGAGAAGAAATAACACACAGGTGGACTCAAATTATTATTAGGTGACTTCTGGTGGTAATTGGTTACTCAAGACTTTATATAGGGGTATCAGCCTACAGGGAGCTGATGTGAGAGAACAGAATCCATTTTGAGTCTGTGGTATCCATGTTATACTTAACTTTGATGTCATGATGATCAAATAACACTAAATGGGAGGGGAAGTTTCACACTTCTATTCACACCCATACTGCTCCTATTGGTGCATAGTTCAGAGGGAACTTGTCCTTTGTCTGTGACCTGATCACATAAGCTATTAAAGTAGAATTTTTTGAGTACACCATACTAGGCTGTACTGTATCGATATCCCGAGCGCTCATAAAACAAATATTATTAATTTGAGGTTCAAGAGGCATAGATGTGTATTTCAGAATTTGGTGCCGAAACCCGGGACCGACCAACATTATAACATCCAGATCTTGAATGAGAATGGACCCTCTAGAAAACGTAATGATAAAACTGCAGCATAAGGTAAGAAGCTTATTCTTACAATATTGCCTCTTTTCTGTGAGCTTCGTCTAGCTCTACTCTATGTTAGTTATTTTGCATTAAATAGTCTGGTCCAAGAACTGAGAAAGTTATTTATGCCTTTGCGAACTTTGTGCATGTGATTCGACTAGTGTAGGATGAAATAGTAACTGTTTATATATATATACTACCATGTGTGGCCTGTATGCGGGAATATGATTTGTCCTGAAGAAGGAGCTTTAAACTCTGAAATGCGTAGACAAAGACAAATAATCACTTCTGAGCTTCATCCTGGTTTTGTAACTTTCAGTGGCAGTGCAGAATTGTGCCCTTTTCTTCCTCCAAGTGTTTGTTGATTGCACGGGGGTCTGCTGCAGCCGTTCATGCTTACACAGGGCTTCAGCCTGACATAACTCTATAAGGTGAGCCTCACCTTGTCTTATTTCTATATTGTATGTAGGTAAGACCCTATTTGCGCTAAATTGTCTTTCCAGCATCCACATTTAACCTAAAGGATTGAAAAGTAGCCCTTTAAACAGGAGTTTTTCCCGGTATTTACCAATTCATTGTAAATTACTTTTTCTCACTTTAAGATATCGACAAAAGTAAATCAGCAATAGTTTTATTTATTTTTCTGATCGTACGTCAATGATTAAATGAACTTTGGATGGAAGTTTAGATATCATAAGATACTGAAGCAGGGAAGTCTGCTGTGTGTGCAAATAATAGTTTTCTTTGGGAAAATATCAAAGCATTTTGTGGTGATTTACTTGGAAAATCCATTTACATGCCATTCCTCTTCCCCCAGACTGCCAGTATTTCTTTGTTTTGTTTTTAACTTCATGGACATAAAACATTAAGGGGTGCTTCACACACAGCGAGATCGCTACTGAGATCGCTGCTGAGTCACGGTTTTGGTGACGCAGCAGTGACCTCATTAGCGATCTCGATGTGTGTGACACTGAGCAGCGATCTGGCCCCTGCTGTGAGATCGCTGCTCGTTACACACAGCTCTGGTTCGGTTTTTTTATTGTTGCTCTCCCGCTGATAAGCACACATCGCTGTGTGTGACAGCGAGAGAGCAACAATCCTGAATGTGCAGGGAGCAGGAGCCGGCGTCTGACAGCCTGCGGTAAGCTGTAACCAAGGTAAACATCGGGTAACCAAGGTGGTTACCCGATACTTACCTTCGTTACCAGCCTCCGCAGCTCTCACGCTGCCAGTGCCGGCTCCTGCTCCCTGCACACGCTAAGCGGTGTGCGCTGGTAACTAAGGTAAACATCGGGTAACCATACCCGATGTTTACCTTAGTTACCAGTGTCCGCAGCTTCCAGACGCCGGCTCCGTGCAAGCGCAGCATCGCTTGCACGTCGTTGCTGGCTGGGGGCTGGTCACTGGTCGCTGGTGAGATCTGGCTGTTTGACAGCTCACCAGCGACCATGTAGCGATGCAGCAGCGATCCTGACCAGGTCAGATCGCTGGTGGGATCGCTGCTGCGTCGCTAAAGTGTGAAGGTACCCTTACAGTACACATGTATAGTGTTATCACAGAGTACCCAAAATTCACTGATAATGTATATTGCTTGCTGCAATATCTTCAATTTTGCAAAAATGGACTTACTCTTCCATATCCGGCGATTGTTTTGCTTTAGTTTATAGTATGTGGATAATGTATGCCTTTTTGTCTTGATCACATCTTATGTTAAGAGTCATCTATTTTCCTTTTGTATTTCCCAGCAGAGAACAAACTACAGTTCAGTCAGTATAGGGTAGTCTCACAGAGGAAAGAAATATTACAATACAGCAGCTTAAATTGACCCAAAAACATGGTTTATAGAAGAGACCTGTGGCTTAATATTAAGCTAGATTGGACCCTGTCACCAGAGCTGCACCTCTTGTATCAGAGCCATTTCTGTGATTCAGGCCAAGATTGAAAAGGCCACAGAAATAGTTCCTGATTACAAAGTTACAATTAACACAATATTTATGATGTTCTCAATTAGGTAAAATCTAGACACATGACTTTTATGCCCCACGTAGAATTGAAGTGGTACAGCGTTTTGAATCCAGCTATAATTTGGATATGAATTGAAAAAGGGGAGAAAGATGTGGGAAGTCATTTATTTTAAGTTTTCTTTATATTTTTTATCTCTAACGGAGGATATAGCAGATAAACATACATCTCATGATTGATTTTATGCAACAATAAATGGCTGAGTTTGAAAATATCTCGGAGAAATCCATTGCTAATTTTGCAGATTTTAAGGGTTTTTTTTGTAGATGGATCCAGAAGATACCACGATGCTAGGATATTCTGGATATGCTGAAGTTACACAAAATTAGTTAATAAAAGCTGAACCACTCCCTCCTCTCGGCACAGAAGGCAGAGATGAAGGCCCTCTATGAAACACGTAGAGCAGCAAATGGTATAAGTAGGCAGTAGATCTTTCCTAATGTCAAATAAAAAATTAGCAGGATTTCCACACTCCTTACCATCCACAAAGCAGTAGGAAGGTGGAAAGGCTGAATGTGAAATTCAAGGTAAAAAGCCAGAAGGTAAAAAGGTGGAGACTGGCAAGTCATGGTTGCTTTTGTTTTCTTTTCTTAATAAACTGGTCTCTATATAAAATATTTTTTGGCTTAGCACCGACAACAGGATTATACTTCTCACAAATACAGCATGATAGTCTGACCAGTGATCTCCGAGCCTTATATAACTGACTAAATAGTGTGATAAACAGGTGTATTCTTCAATTCCAAATCCTAAATCAGTGTCAGAAGCACGTGCCAGTAGTGTTATGATTATGGGTATACAGGTAGAGAACTGAGGTGAAGCAGGTAAGAAAGTCCACGGATAGTGCGCTCCTATATACTTAACCATAATTGGTCACAAAAGAAGCTGATGTGAGAGAACAGAATCCATTTTAAGTCTATGGTATCCGTCTTATACTTAACTCTGACATCATGGTGATCAGGTAACACTGTTGGATGGGGAAGTTTGACATTTCTGTTCATACTCCCACTGCTCTTATTGGTTCATAGTTCAGAGGGGATTTGTCCTTTGTCTGTGACCTTATGTAAACTGGTCACATACTGATAAAGGAGAATTCGTTGAGTACATCATACCAAGAGTGTGCTGTATTGATTTCCCGAGAGAATGTAAACACAAATCTTAACAATTTGTGGTTCAAGAGGCTTAGAAGGTGTGTATTTCACTCACACTGAACACAAATGGACATCACAATTTTCAGATTTATATTTTTTACGTATTTAGAAAACCATGTATCATTATCATTACATATCACAAATACTTGCATTTAATGTTCGTATATCAAATAAAATCCCAATAAAATACATTTTTTGGGTGTAAAATAAAAAAAAATGTGGAAAAGTTCACTGAGTATGAATACTTTTATGTGTACGTGTCAAACTGCAGAGGACTATATAGTGATAATTTCCTGAAACTACTTTATGAGATGAGAGGAGCATATATTTGAGCTACATAAAGTAGCTGTAAGATGGAGTGTCACCAGAAGACCCCGGTGATTCAATTATTACATACCTTCGGGATAGTCGTCGGGAGACTCCTCCTTGACATCACTCATACACGGCTGATCGTCCATCATCTGCATTTCCTCATCTTCCACTTTAATGATGGTCAGATCTCCACCCTGCGGTCACATAGAAAATTTCAGTACAATATAGCAGATATCACCAGAAGAAGCCCCCAAATATCTGAGCCCGGCCCCATATAAATGTGTTGGAGTAGCCGCTTCATCTACCTGATGACCCTCCAGACAGTCCTGGGAATACAGAGGAGCCGGACATCTCTCTGGGGAATTTCTTACACAGAGTCCATCTGTAGGAAACAGCGACACAAGAGACGGTTACATGTGATGATGGGAGTCATAGCCAGGTGAACCGCTAACAGACATGAGTCTCCCCTTCTTACACTGCTTTTCCGCTATGAAATCAGTCTCCTCTTCGTTATCCATGACCTCAACCTTAATATCAATCAAATCTTCACCCTAAAACATGAGAAAAATGATCCACGAATAAGTGATTTATGGTCATAGGTAGGAGGGGACAATAGAGCCACCTACCTGCTGATTCTCCAGTATAGTCTTCTCTGGATAGTCCTGGGAAGAGAGAGGAGGTGCACATCTCTCCAGGGGATTTCGAATCCTGGATTCATCTGTAGGAGACAGTGACCGGTATTTGGGTATACAGAGGTCTTGGATACAGCACCTAAACGACTACCGTATATATACAGTGCTTTGAAAAGTATTCAAACCCCGTTAACTTTTCATTTGGTGCAGCATCGGGATGTTGGTGCAGTTTTGGGAAGTCAGTACGGTATTGGGATATCGGTGTGGTATTGGTATAAAGGTGCGGTATTGGGATGTCAGTGCGGTATTGGAATATCGGTGCGGTATTGGTATACAGGGGCGGTATTGGTATACAGGGGTGGTATTGGCATACAGGGGCGGTATTCGGATGTCGTGCAAAAGCTAGCGGAGGGCACCAGTTAAATAAGGTGGGATCAACCAAAAAACATGCCAAGAAACATGTGACTGATTAGAAGAAGAAAGGATGGCACAAATTTGTGATGACCCCAGGTGGTCACACAGAATAGGCCCCGCCATAACACCTTCCCTCACAGGATTACACCTAGTCAACAAAATCCTAGTCACCCCCCCAGGGTAGGAATGGCACACCAGTGGGCGGGACCAGGCGGATGGAGAACGCCCACCTAGGGGTCTAGAGAACCCGGGGCGAGAAAAGAGTTCAGTTCAGTTAGAGTTTGAAGTCAGTGGCAGATGGCTTCTGAGGAGCGGGTAAGCGACCCACGCCCCTATGTTCCACCAGAACTGCCCCAACTGGCTGAGGAGCTCGGTCTGCCCCCGTCCGCCACGTCGCCTCCCTCGCCGCCCGCACCTGCAGTTAGTGCTCCAATCGGTCCGCTGCCCCAAGCCACGGCAGCGGAACCTGTTACATCTGCCCGCGAGGACCCGGCAACGGGGTCCTCGGGCCATGAGCACGCCACCGCTCCGGCAACCGTACTAGCCCCGCGACTGACCAAAGCCCGGAAGACATCCCCTCCGGCCCAGAGCCCGGCCGTGCCTAAGATGACGTCACCCCCGGTCCCGAGGATGGCTGCGCGCTTGATGAAGTTGGCTCCGGCAGTCCGCCCGGCCGCAACAGAGACGACGCCCGGGCGGGAGTCGGCCACAGCGAAGACGCTGATCGCTCCCCAGTACACGGTCCCGGCTGAAGAGCGGCCAGGATGCACCTGCAGGGCGGCAGAGCAGGCCACGAGTCATCGGAGCCCTCCACTTCAAGGGAGGCCGGTTGTAGCCGACAGTGAGGGTATCCGGATGAGTCAAGCCCCTGAGCACGAGGAAGCGGAGCACGGAACCAGTGCCCTGTACTGGGAGCGGCAACGGCAGCAGCTGAAGGTCGAAATCACTGCCCGAGAAAAACGGAAGACAGAGGTATTAACCCGCACCTACCGGGAGAAGGACAACCTCCGGCAATCAACCTTCTGGGTGCGGGGCCCGACCTACCAAGGACAGGTCCAGCATTTCAACTCCCAAAAAGGATGGGGCTTCATTTATGAGCCGGGCATGGATGCCGGAATCTTTGTTTCCTGGAGGGATGTGGCCCCACACCTGCCTACGGACCACCCAGATCAAGACCTGGAGCCCGGAGAGCTGGTCTCTTATACCCGACACTGCGGAGAGAGGGGGTGGTTCGCCCTAGACGTGAGGAAGTGGGTGAAAATTGATGGACAGCTGTACCTCCACCACCCCCTCTGCCATCTCCGACTACAAATGATGAGTAAGGTAGCGGTTCTCGGCTACCCCAGTTGTTGACCCCGTTGGAGTTTTTCAGTTTTTAAATGGACCAAGGCCGAGAACTGGCAGGCCAACCCAAAAACTTTTAAATATACCCCTATCCACCTTCTTGTTCAGCACCAACCCGGTCTCTGGAGAGGCTGATTGGAGGAAGGGCCTGCAGTGGAGTAGGCTGAGGCCCAGTCACCACTGCAACAGGTGACTAACCTCCAGACCAGAGGTCCCAGGACTATAGGGCCCTTAACAAGGACTGCCGGGTAAGGAACTTTTTTGCCCGGCCCGTGTGGGCGTCACCCGGACCCGTTCCTGGACTTGGGAAAAGTGGTGTGCACCAGTTTTAGCGGTGGCACCAGGGAACAGGTTGTTTTTAGTGGCGGCGGCGATGAGAAGGTGGTCCATTCCATTTTGCAACGTTTAAGTATGTGCCTCCCGTAAAGGGAAGACATGTTTAAATATTATTATTCTTGTTATCCCTTTTTGCATTCAACCAGTTACAATAAATGTTGGTGGTCGGACAGCCCACGGACGGTCTGTATTAAACTAAGGGGAAATGTGACGCCCTGGCACCGTCAGGTGGTCACACAGAATAGGCCCCCGCATAACACCTTCCCTCACAGGGTTACACCTAGCCAACAAAATCCTAGTCACCCCCCCAGGGCATGAAAGGCACACCAGTGGGCGGAAACAGGCGGATGGAGAGTGCCCACCTAGGGGTCTAGAGAACACAGGGAGTTTGAGTTAGAGTTTGAAGTCAGTGGCAGTTCAGAGTGGAGTGGAGAGTTGAGGAGAGGAGAAAGAAAAATCGGAGTGGAAGCCAGAGAGAATAGGCGTCGGGGTTGGAACCCCGGCATACTGGCTAGGTGGCAGACGGTGGTCTGTGTCTGTCAGGAGACGGGAAGACAGCAGCCGGAGATCCGAGGTGGACCAGGATAGGGTAGGAGCCTGCCGGTACCGACACCGGAGAACCGACCCAGAAACCGTGCACAGAGGGGGTACTTGGACCCTGAAGCCAGGACCGGAACCAACGGCCTCGCTAATTAGCCAATTGAGGGCAGGATTATAGGTTCTGTCCCAACCAAAGTCCCAAAAGCAGACAACCACCCACCGCGAGGGATAGGGCATCCGCCAGGGCCCGGTAGATCCCAAGGGTCAGCGTCAGCGGGCAAGGCTTCCAACAAAAGTACCGGGAGCGGACTCCCGTGTTCCACACCGGAAAGTCAACTACACTAAAAACACAGTGCAGAGGAAAGTGACACAGACCATCACCAGAGGTGAGGGACCAAAATACATCCGGCCGCGGCGGCTGGCCACCAGCACCTTGGTTTACAATTGGATTTGTGTGATTTATTTAATCGTGAGAAAACTGAGACTCCCTGGTCTGACCAGGCTTGCCGGCCCTTGCCATCACCATCCTCAGCACAGAGACACTGGGCCCCGGGGCATCCATCCCTACCAACGGAGGGGTTAACATCCAGCTGCCATCCCAATGCCCCCGGGTGCCCCACAACAGCAGCAGTGGTGCCACACCTCACCACACACCATGGGTGCCGTCTCCTTTTATTTAAAGTGTCCGCGGGACCCCCAGGTCCAGAAAATCCCTCGAGCCACACTGCGGATCTGAATCCGAGCAGCCCGACTGATGGCATGGGGGAGGAACAAAATCATTTGGGATCACCATATTAAATACAAAAGTCCTTTATTGTACACATAAGGACAACAGTGATACACATATTAAAAACATTTAAAAAATGAACAAAATGTTTTTGTTCATTTTTTAAATGTTTTTAATATGTGTCACTGTTGTCCTTATGTGTACAATAAAGGACTCTTGTATTAAATATGGTGATCCCAAATAAATTTGTGCCATCCTTTCTTCTTCTACTCGGTATTGGGATGTTGGTGCAGTATTGGTATACAGGTGCAGTATTGGGACATCAGAGTGGTATTGGTATACAGGTGCGGTACTGGGATGTCAATGCATTATTGGGATGTTGGTGCAGTATTGGTATACAGGTGCGGTATTGGGATGTCGGTGCGGTATTGAGACATCAGTGTGGTATTGGTATAAAAGGTGTGGTATAGGGATGTCAGTGTGGCATTGGGACATTGTTGCGGCTTTGGGGGGGTCGGTATGTGTAACGTCCGGGTGGTGGAACCTCTGGACCGTACACCGGTTTCCCTTGAGGAGGCAGCCAGGCAGGTCACCCCGCCAGAGGGTCTGGGTGCACGGCGGCCGAAGCACTATTGGTAGCCGGACAGTCCGTATGGGAGCAGGAAAGGTGGATGGAGTTCTGGACGGTGGTCCGGGTGACGAGGCTCAGAGTCCGAGGCCAGGTGGTAAGGTCAGGCGGGATCCGGGACTTGCTGAGCGATGGAACGGGTCACCAAGCGGAGCCAGGGACTGGAGACTGGCGGAGCTGCAGAGATGGTGGAACATCCGCCGAAGTCACCGTCAGGGTACGGGAATGAGCGTGGTTCGGAGCGGCTGGCGTGGCAGGACAGGCTCTACGAGACAGGACAGGGTTAATGCAGGCAAGGTACAAGGCAAAGCAATAGGGGACCTGAACACTAGCTTACTAAACACGTAGAACAGGCCCCGCCCACCAGGAAAGAGAACCCTTATATACCCTGTACCTTTCTATGCAATATCCTGTTTCTGGGTGCTGGCCCTTTAAGAAAGGGTCAATGACCACGCGCGCGCCCTAATGCGCATGCGCGAGGCCCGTGTGCCAGAAGCCAGTCCAGGAAGCGGTGAGGAGGAGGCAGGAGCGCCCGGCTGGGAGTCCCACCTCGCAGAGGAGCGCCGGGAGCAGGACGCGTGGAGGCTGCAGGCGGGGACGAGGAGGACGGGACCGGAGTGGTGAGCAGGGGACGCCGCCGGGGAGCGGGAAGCGGGTCACGGGGACCGGAGAACGGGACAAGGGGACCGGGAAGCGTGACAGTACCCCCTCCCCCCCGCCCCCCCCCCCGCAAGCGGGACAGGAAGGCACGAATCAGAGGAGTGCCAACATTCTCCCGGGGCTCCCAGGACCTATCCTCAGGACCATAACCCGCCCAGTCCACCAGGAAGTATTGCCGACCACGTACAGTCTTCATGGCCACGATATCCCTTACCGCATAGTTGTCATCGTCAGCGATGGGAGGAGGAGCAGTACCGACTTCAGCGGAGAAGGGACCAAGGACAACAGGCTTGAGCAAGGAGACATGGAAAGAGTTGGGTATCCGCATCGTGGCCGGGAGCTGCAGCTTGTAGGAGACAGCATTAATCTTGCTGACGACTTTAAACGGCCCGATGTAACGAGGACCCAACTTATACGATGGCAACTTCAAATCGGACATACTTGGATGCAAGCCAGACCAGATCACCAGGGGAGAAACACGGGGGATCCAAGCGCCTTTTGTCCGCATGTCTCTTCATCCGCAAAGAAGCCCGCTCAAGGGAGGTCTTGACAGAGCTCCATATGGCTGAGAAGTCCTGGACCAGAGCATCTGCTGCGGGGACATCGGAAGCCGAGGATACTGGCAACGGAACCGAAGGCTGAAGTCCGTAAACGACTCGGAATGGAGAGCTGGAGGTGGACTCGCTGATGTGATGGTTGTGGGAGAACTCAGCCCAAGGAAGAAGCGTGGACCAGTCATCGTGATGAGCATTAACGTAGTGGCGCAGGAAGGAGGTCAGGATTTGATTGACCCGCTCCACTTGCCCATTCGACTGAGGATGGTAGGCCGAAGAAAAGTCCAGAGATACTTCCAGATGTTTGCAGAGGGCCCTCCAGAAGCGCGAGGTAAACTGAGTTCCTCTGTCGGACACAATGTGTGCGGGAAAGCCATGCAATCGGAATATATGTTGGATGAAGGAGTCAGCTAGCTCCTGGGCAGAGGGCAGCCCTGCCATGGGAATGAAGTGAGCCATTTTGGAGAAACGGTCCACCACAACCCATATGACTGTGTGTCCAGAGGATAAAGGTAAGTCCGTAATGAAGTCCATTGCGATATGTTGCCACGGAACAGAAGGAATGGGCAGAGGCAGGAGACGTCCATATGGTAGGTGCTTGGGTGTCTTGTTCCGGGCACAGGACGGACAGGCCGAGACGAAGGTTGAGACGTCTTTACGGAGGGACGGCCACCAGTAGTGACGGACAATCGTGCTCCAAGTCTTCTTCTGACCAGCATGGCCGGCGATCTTCGAGGCATGGCCCCAGTGCAGGACTCTCTGTCTGTCAGTATCTGGGACATGGGTTTTCCCAGGGGGTATCTGAGTTACCGTGACAGGATTCACCGGCATGATGTTGCTGGGGTTGATGATGGGCTGGAACGTCTCCTCCTCCAACTCCACGGTCACTAAGGACCTGGACAAAGCGTCTGCCCGCACGTTTTTGTCCGCAGGCCGAAAATGGAGTTGGAAATCAAATCGGGCAAAAAACAAGGACCAGCGGGCTTGTCGTGGGTTCAGTCTTTGGGCTGACCGCAGGTACTCCAGATTCTTGTGGTCTGTGTATATGATTACAGGGTATACTGCGCCCTCCAAGAGGTAGCGCCATTCCTCCAAGGCAAGCTTCACGGCCAGTAGCTCCCGATCCCCGATGGTGTAGTTGCGTTCGGGTGCTGAGAAGCTCTTGGAGAACAATCCACAAGTGACCAGCTTGCCGGAGGGGGAGTTCTGCATCAACATTGCTCCGGCTCCTGAGGAGGAGGCATCCACCTCCAAGGTGAACTGTCGGTTCAATTCAGGGCGATGGAGAACCGGGGAGGAAGCAAACGCCTGTTTCAAGGAGCAGAAAGCGGCATCGGCCGCCGGGGGCCAGTCCTTAGGATTAGCTCCTTTCTTAGTCAAGGCAGAGAGAGGCGCAGTCAAGGCGGAGAAATGCGGGATGAATTCCCGATAATAGTTCGCAAAGCCGAGAAAGCGTTGGATAGCCTTTAGTCCGGAAGGAGGAGGCCAGTTGATGATGTCAGACACTTTCTCTGGGTCCATCTGCAGGCCAGTGTCCGAGATTACATAACCCAGGAAGGGAAGAGATGACTTTTCAAAGATGCATTTCTCGTACTTGGCGTACAGACGGTTCTCTCTAAGCCTCTGGAGAACTAGCTGCACGTTCTCTCTGTGGGTCTGTAGGTCCGGAGAGAAGACCAGGATGTCATCCAGATATACCACGACACAGACATAGAGGAGGTCTCTGAACACGTCGTTCACCAGTTCTTGGAAGACTGCCGGAGCATTACACAGACCAAAGGGCATGACACAATACTCATAGTGCCCATCCCGAGTGTTGAAGGCGGTTTTCCATTCGTCTCCAGAGCGAATGCGAACCAGGTTATAGGCCCCACGAAGGTCCAACTTGGTGAAGACCCGGGCTCCTCGGAGCCGATCGAATAGTTCGGGGATAAGCGGCAGAGGGTATTTGTTCTTTACGGTGATCTGGTTTAAACCCCGGTAGTCGATGCAAGGGCGCAGATCACCTTCCTTTTTCTTGACGAAGAAAAACCCTGCTCCGGCAGGGGATGAGGACCTCCGAATGAACCCCTTTGCCAGGCTCTCGGTAATATAGGCAGACATAGCTCGTGTCTCGGCAGGGGATAAGGGGTATATTCTTCCTCTAGGAGGCGTGGTTCCTGGCAGTAAATCGATGGCGCAGTCATAGGGACGATGAGGCGGTAGTACCTCTGACTCCTTTTTATCAAAAACGTCCGAGAAGGACCAGTAGGCAGAAGGCAGTCCTGGTAGAGACTATGGAACCGGAGGGCGTCGAACGGGCTGGATGGTTTTCAGACATCTCTCGTGGCACGAAAAGCCCCATCGGGTGATTTCACCTGTACTCCAGCTGACCGACGGTTCGTGTGTCCGTAACCATGGGAGTCCCAGCAGGATCTGATGAGACATACGCGGGAGGACGTAGAAGGTGATCTTCTCGGTGTGCAGAGCACTGATCCGTACTTCCACAGGCTTGGTGATCAGTGAGACAGTGTCAGAGAGGGGTCTCCCATCTACAGAGGCGATCACCAGCGGTTTCTCTAGTGGGAGGACAGGCACCTGGTACTTATCCACCGTGGCCTGCTGGATGAAGTTGCCTGCTGCTCCGGAATCAAGATACGCCTCTGCCGTGAACCGGGTCTCTTCTGTGGTGACTTGAATAGTCCAGGTAACGGAGTCTGAGAGTGTCCCAGCACCTAGGGTGGCCTCTCCTACCAGGCCTAGGCTTTGGAGTTTCCCGGCTTCTCGGGACAAGAGCGTAGCAGGTGTGTGCCAGCTCCGCAGTAGAAGCAGAGACCTTTTGCTAGTCGTTCTGCTCTGCGTTGCTCAGACTGCCTCAGGCGGTCAATCTGCATGGGCTCGTAGGTAGAAGCGCCAGGTGACGCCGACTGGGGAGCGATGGGCTTCAGTGGTGGGGAGGCGTGCCGCATCGGACGCCTCTCGCGGGACACCTCTTTGGATCGTTCCTGGAAACGAAGATCCACTCGAGTCGCTAGAGCAATCAGGGCATCCAAGGAGGACGGCACGTCCCGACCCGCCAGCTCATCTTTAATCCGACCCGAGAGTCCCTCCCAGAAGGCGGCGGTTAGGGCCTCATTGTTCCACCCGAGTTCCAAGGCCAAGGTGCGAAACCGAATGGCGTATTGGCCCACCGTCAGAGTCCCCTGACGTAGCCGGAGGAGGGATGAGGCAGACGCGGAGGCGCGTCCGGGCTCGTCAAAGGTGGTACGAAATGCCTGCAGGAACTCCTGGATGTTGGTAGTTACCGGATCCTCCTTCTCCCACAAGGGGTTCATCCAGGCCAGTCCCTCTCCTTCCAGATGGGACATCATGAAGGCGACCTTGGCTTGGTCAGATGCAAAAAGGTGCGGCAGCTGCGTGAAATGGAGGGAGCACTGATTAATGAATCCCCTGCAGGTCTTGGGATCACCGGCGTACCGGGGTGGTGAGGCCAAACGGAGTTTGGAAGCATCCGAGGAGACTGCCACGGGAGCTGCGGTCGTGGGTTGTGCAGTGGGAACCCGAGATACCACAGGCGTGGCCGCTGCTTGTAGCGCGTTCAGACGGGCATCCACAGAAGTCATGAAGTTCAGCATGCGGGTCTGGGTCTCGCGCTGTCGTGTGAGTTCCTGCTGCAGGGCCGCTAGTGCTTCGGCGGGATCCATGGCCTGTTCTAGCTGTAACGTCCGGGTGGTGGAACCTCTGGACCGTACACCGGTTTCCCTTGAGGAGGCAGCCAGGCAGGTCACCCCGCCAGAGGGTCCGGGTGCACGGCGGCCGAAGCACTATTGGTAGCAGGACAGTCCGTATGGGAGCAGGAAAGGTGGATGGAGTTCTGGACGGTGGTCCGGGTGACGAGGCTCAGAGTCCGAGGCCAGGTGGTAAGGTCAGGCGGGATCCGGGACTTGCTGAGCGATGGAACGGGTCACCAAGCGGAGCCAGGGACTGGAGACTGGCGGAGCTGCAGAGATGGTGGAACATCCGCCGAAGTCACCGTCAGGGTACGGGAATGAGCGTGGTTCGGAGCGGCTGGCGTGGCAGGACAGGCTCTACGAGACAGGACAGGGTTAATGCAGGCAAGGTACAAGGCAAAGCAATAGGGGACCTGAACACTAGCTTACTAAACACGTAGAACAGGCCCCGCCCACCAGGAAAGAGAACCCTTATATACCCTGTACCTTTCTATGCAATATCCTGTTTTTGGGTGCTGGCCCTTTAAGAAAGGGTCAATGACCGTGCGCGCGCCCTAATGCGCATGCGCGAGGCCCGTGTGCCAGAAGCCAGTCCAGGAAGCGGTGAGGAGGAGGCAGGAGCGCCCGGCTGGGAGTCCCACCTCGCAGAGGAGCGCCGGGAGCGGGGAGCAGGACGCGTGGAGGCTGCAGGCGGGGACGAGGAGGACGGGACCGGAGTGGTGAGCAGGGGACGCCGCCGGGGAGCGGGAAGCGGGCCCAGGGGAACCGGAGAACGGGACAAGGGGACCGGGAAGCGTGACAGTATGGTATTGGGCTGCCAGTGTAGTATTGGGACATCGGTGTGGTATTGGTATACAGGTGTGGTATTTGGATGTCTGTGTGGTATTGGAACGTCAGTGCCATATTGTTATACAGGTACGGTAATGAGATGTCGGTATGGCACCAGGACACTAGATGATCAGGATGATTGAGTCAGTATCACGATGCCGATGTGGTATCGGGACGTCGGTGCAGTATCGAGACGTCGTTGTTTAGCCTGTTGGGATATTGTGAGTCCTATTCATGACAGTTCACTCACTATACTGTTTAACTCCTCAAAGTCATGTTCATTTGTATATTTTATGTTTGTATAAAAACTGCATTGGAATCAGATACATGAATGTATGTGTATATATAAAAGTGTATGTGTCTGTGTATATATATATATATATATATATATATATATATATATATATAATTTTCACTGCTTCTGTAGATATTTGATCATTATATCGCACATTTCTTTGATTGTAGTTTAATATATGACAATCTCAATCTTACTATGTGTATTTATCATCCACTTTCATCGCACTGTCCATCCCAACTCATCCACATCAGCCCCTCTCTCCTCTCCTATGTACAGCTCCCACATTCACCGCCCTGTCCCCCCTCCATCCCAACTCATCCACATCAGCCCCTCTCTCCTCCCCTCTCCTATGTACAGCTCCCACGTTCTTTTCACCTTCCTTAATAACCTCGCTGTATCACACCCCAGGGTCTTCCAGAATAAGCCAGGTCACAACTCCAAAAACCATCTGCTCTTTCTCCTCATACTGCTACTTCTTTCAGGTGATATCTCTCCTAATTCTGGTCCACCCTGTGCCAACTTCACCTACCTTCCCACCTCACATAGAAACCCTGCGAACCTTATCAATATTAGCTATACAGTACACCTTCATCTCCATCTTTTAATTGTGCTCTCTGGAATCTACGGTCTGTATGTAAGAAGTTTCCTTACATCCACAACCTTTCTCAATAACTCTCTTAATCTGCTGGCCCTCACTGATTCGGACACTACTTCCCCCGCTGCCATTTCTCATGGCGACCTACACTTCTCCCACTCACCAAGACCTGAGAACAGAAATGGTGGTGGAGTCTGCTTACTCCTGTCCCCACAATGCAGTTTCTGGGTCATCCCCCCCAGCTCCATCACTCTCATTCCCTTGTTTCGAGGTCCACACCATCAGGCTCTTCCATCCCCTCTACCTTAAAGTAGCGGTCATATACTGTCCCCCAGGCTCACCCACCCAGTTCCTTGACCAGCCTGCCTGCCGCACTTCATGTCCTCAGAATTACCAACCCTTATCCTAGGAGACTTTAACATCCCCATGAACAGCCGACTTCCTCATCTGCATCCCAGCTTCTATCTCTAACCACCTCCCTTGGCCTCTCACAGCTCCCATCCTCTGAGACACATGAAGACGGTAACACCCTTGACCTGGTCTTCATCCGCCTCTGCTCAATTTCTCACTTTGATAACTCGTCTCTTCCTCTCTCTGACCACAACATCCTCTCCTTGAAGCTCACAAATTCTTGCCCACCCCAACACACCCCCACCTATCACACATTTAGAAACCTACAGGCCATCGACTCTCAGACACATACAGACTCTACACTCATCACTGTCCCCTATCTCCTCACTTTCCTGCCTTGATATTGCAGTAAACCACTACAATGACTCTCAGAAGTACCCTAGACAAAGTAGCACCTCTCACTCTCAGAATGACCAAAAACAGAGTAAAACTCACATCACAAACTTAATATTTTTCCAACGATGCTCTAGGAGTGCCGAACGCCTCTGGAGGAACACCTGCACACAAGAAGACTTCATCCACTAGAAATTCATATTAAAAACCTACAACCCTGCCCTTCACCTCGCCAAACAGACCTACTTCACCACGTTCATCTCCTCACTTTCCAACAATCAAAAAAGCTCTTAGATTCCTTTCACTCCCTCCTCAATCTTAAAGTCCAGATCCCTATCACAGACCTTCATGCTGAGGACCTGGCCTCATATTTCACAGAAAAAATAGAAAACATCCGCTGAGAGATCAGCTCCCAGCCACCAAGCTTGGTGAATCCCATTCCTCCCTACATCCCATCCAGCTCACTTTCCACATTTGACCCAGTCACAGAGGAAGAAGTATCCAGGCTCCTCTTTTCTTCTCATGCTACCACTTGCACTACTGATCCCTTTCCCTCACACCTACTCCAGTTCCTCTCTCCCATCATCACCACTCACCTAACTAAAATCTTCAATCTCTCCCTTCTAGCATTTTCTCCTCCTCCTTCAAACACTATCATTACGCCATTATTAAAAAAAAAAACTCTCTCGACCCATCGTGCACAAGCAACTACAGACCAGTCTCCAATCTCACCTTCATCTCCAAACTCTTGGAGCGTCTGGTCTACTCTCGCCTCGCCCGCTACCTCTCCTCTCACTCTCTTTTAGATCCTTTACAGTCTGGCTTCTGCCCCCTACACTCAACAGTAACTGCCCTTGTCAAAGTCACCAATGACCTTCCGACAGCAAAATGTAATGGTGACTACTCTTTGCTTATTCTCCTTGACTTCTCTGCAGCCTTCGACACTGTTGACCACCATTTCCTTATCTCTATGCTCCATTCAATCGGCCTTAAGGACACCGCTCTCTCCTGGTTCTCCTCCGATCTCTCGGGCTGCTCTCTCCTGGTTTTCTTCCTATCTTTCTGGCCGCTCATTCAGTGTATCATTTGCTGGCTCCACATCTTCTCCTCTTCCACTCATAGTTGGAGTCCCTCAAGGTTCATTCCTTGGCCATCTTCTTTTCTCTCTCTACACTGACCTAACTGGACAGACCATCAGCATATTTGGCTTTCAGTACCATCTTTATGCTGATAGCGCTTTCAAGACGTGTTCTTTTGTACTAAGGAGGCCACGGTGATATATTAGTTTTGTAGATTTATTAGATGTTTACAGCCACAACGCGTTTCGATATCACAATATCTTTATCAGGTGGATAACATCTAATAAATCTACAAAACTAATATATCACCATGGCCTCCTTAGCGCTTTCAAGACGTGTTCTTTTGTACTCTCTGGATTCCTTCCCCGTTGTGGGACTCACGGCATGAGCAGCTTAGCCAGAGGCCAGATTTCAATCAGCACCAGAGACGTCCACCATCCCCAGTGACCTGTCACATGACCGGCTTCTTAGGATTCCATTCCCCTGGATGGTCACTACAGGCTGACTCCCTGGCAGCGCAATAAACCCTCGTTCTACACCGTGGTTGTACAGGGCTGCACAACCACATCAGGTGAGCACATTCTAACACTATCCTTAACATAATCCCGTGGATCCTTCACATGCGCTCCTTTTCTCAAATTCTTACTTATCTTTATGCTGATGACACACAGCTATACACCTCATCCTCTGAGCTCACCCCCGCTGTACTACAGAACACAAGTGACTGCCTGACTGCAGTTTGCAATGTTATGTCTGCTCTCTATCTGAAACTTAACCTTTCTAAAACTGAACTACTTTTATTTCCTCCATCTTCTAACCTCCCTAAACCCGACATCTCCCTCTCTGTGCTCGGCACCACGATAAGTCCTAGGCAGCAGGCCCGGTGGTTATACTTGACACTGATCTCTCCTTCACCTCCTATATACAATCTTTCACCCGAACCTGCCGCCTGCAACTCAAGAACATCTCTAGAATCCGCCCCTTTCTCACCATGGAAACTACAAAAACCCTCACCGTGGCCCTGATCCACTCTCGCCTTGACTACTGTAACTATTAATTGGTCTCCCCCTAACTAGACTCTCCCCTCTACAGTCCATCCTTAATGCAGCAGCCAGGGTCACCTATCTGGCTAACCGCTACTCAGATGCCTCTGCTCTGTGCCAGTCATTGCACTGGCTGCCCATATATCACAGGATCCAATTCACACTGCTTGTTCTCACCCACAAAGCTCTCCACAGTGCAGCACCCCCTACATCTCCCCCTCATCTCTATCACCACAAAGCTCTCCACAGTGCAGCACCCCCTACATCTCCACCCTTCTCTCTATCATCACAAAGCTCTACACAGTGCGGCACCCCCTACATCTCCACCCTCCTCTCTGTCTATCACCACAAAGCTCTCCACAGTGCAGCACCCCCTACATCTCCACCCTCCTCTCTATCTATCACCACAAAGCTCTCCACAGTGCAGCACCCCCTACATCTCCACCCTCCTCTCTATCACCACAAAGCTCTCCACAGTGCAGCACCCCCTACATCTCCACCCTCCTCTCTATCACCCTACCTGTTCTCTACGCTCTGCAAACGACTTTCGACTAACATCCACACTAAGCCAAACCTCCCACTACCGGATTCAAGACTTCTCCTGAGCTGCACCTATCCTCTGGAATGCTCTACCCCAAGAAACTAGGATGATCCACAACTTTCTCAGCTTCAGACGCTCCTCAAGACACATCATTTAGGCCGGCCTATCACACTCCTTAATCGAATTAAGTCCAAATAACCCCTCTCCACAACTTCTCACAACATACCTTTATGTCAAGCTCCACTGCACCCAAATGCATCTCAAAGATTGGCTGACTGGTTCAGGCAGCCTTTATCTACTATTTCTTTCTTTGAGATGGCTGGATTGTCATTGTAAATAAGCACTTGTACCTTGTTCCCCCCCTACTTCATTGTAGATTGGAAGCTCTTACAAGCAGGGTGGTCTTCGTTGCTTTAATTATTGTATTTTCTATAACTGTTATTTGTTTATATATGAGCCTCTGAATTGTAAAGCGCTGTGGAATATGTTGGCGCTATAGAAATAAAGATTATTATTAATAATACATGACGTTCTACAGTATTTATCCGATGATATATGCACAATTAGGATTTCACAATGTTTCCTGCCGATGTCTTGTTTTACCTCTTCCCATGTGATAATGAATCTAATCAGCGAGGGTACGCAGCAGTTCTGCCATTACTGAGACACAATTGGGCACTGACTAAGGACCACACTGGTCAGAAACGCGTTGGCTTTTGCCTTTATTCTGCACGCTCTGTACTTACTGTGCTTTTTTCATGGCTTATATTTTAATCAAGATTGAGTAAATGGACTGACTTTAATGTTGCTTGGGTGACTTTTGTGCTGTTCCGTTTAAACCATTTTTTCTTTTTGTGAGTAGTGTACAGTGAAACCTCGGTTTACGAGTAACTTGGTGTGCGAGTATGTCGCTATACGAGCAAAGCTTGCTGTAAATTTGTAACTCAGTTTATAAGCAAGCTTTGCAAATACTCACCGCACACACTTCCGGTTCCGTACATCCACCGCGCTCTGACCCGCTCTTCCAGTCCATACACAAACACACACATATTATGCTCACCTTACCCTCTGTTCCCTCTGCGGCTCCTGGTTCTTGTTGTCCGCAGGTATGTGAATCCGGTAACCATCGCGACGATGCAGGAGCTTCCGCTGTCAGCGCTTCAACAGCAGACATCATAAGCAGGAGCTGCTTTCCTCTGATTGGCCAGCGCACTGACGTCAAAGCATGAACCGCTTGCCTCCGATTGGTCATAATTCAGCAATAGATGGTGACACACTGAGCATGCCTTCCTTCTAGAGCAGTTAATTTATAATACTTTTCTCAGGGAAAATTTTCTATAAAACCAAAAACACCAACTGGATGATTGCAGGAGAATCAATACCCAGACCCCGGCAACGTTCACATCATCCAGCCAGTGTCATCCACGGACCCGGCAAGCAGCAAACAGCTCTCTGTATACGTGTGATTACCAGGAACTAGAGGCAATAAACGGCTCTATGACTGCACCTACCATGTGGAACCAATAGGGAAAATGGTAAAATTAGCGTTATCTGGGCTCTGCAAGTGCCGAAGTCCACTAGCGCAAAGATATGGCTAATTATACCATTTTTCCTTGTGATTCTTCTCCTTTGGGTGCTGGCGGCTGGTGCAGCAGCAGGTAACAACCCAGAGACCTCATTCCTGAAGAACCTTCCTCTGACTCACCATCACAGCAGGCAGCTCATGGAACCACGTGGATCCATTGCTGACCAGATCTAAGGGACCATAGTGCTGGACACACTGCTCCACACTGCACATGAGGCAGCACTGCTGGATCCAACATCCTGCCGAGTGAGATACAGCACATAATCCCCAAAGAGACAATAGGAACAGTCCCAATGTAGGGGTCGTCCAGGACCTGTGGTGTGATAGACGCCCCGTCAGTGAAAGAGGTAAGTGTTGTGTGTCTGTTAGCACAACCATCAGAGGTGAGTGTGACTCACCCACTTGTCTGGCCCAAAAACAAACAGATATGCACAGAAGCATGCCGTACTTTTCCTTCTAGCTCTGCAGTCTGGTGGTTGCTCAGTGGTTAGCACTGCAGTCTTCTGGTGGCTCAGTGGTTAGCACTGCAGTCTTGCAGCGCTGGGGTCATGGGTTCAAATCCCACCAAGGACACCATCTGCAGGAGCTTGTATGTTCTCCCCATGTTTGCGTGTATTTCCTCCAGATTCTCCGGTTTCCTCCCACACTCCAAAGACTGATAGGGAATTTAGATTGTGAGCCCCAATAAGGACATGTTGGCCAATCTTTGTAACGCGCTTTGGGATTAATAGAAATATAGAAGTGAGTAAATATTATTATTATTTATCATTATTATTTCAATTGCACCTACCATGTAATGAGTCCAGCCGGCGCTCCTCCACCTTAACGTCCATGTACAGATCAGGATGTCCTTGTACATAATCCCACTCCTCCACAGAGAAAAAGAGAGCGACGTCCTGACACCGGAGAAGAACCTGACAACCAAGGAGACCGAGATTACCCAGAATCCTCCAGTGTACACTGTATAATCTCCCAGCAGTCTCCTCTCATCCCCCAGAATCCTCCCGTGTACACTGTATAATCTCCCAGCAGTCTCCTCTCATCCCCAGAATCCTCCAGTGTACACTGTATAATCTCCCCGCAGTCTCCTCTCATCCCCCAGAATCCTCCGGTGTACACTGTATAATCTCCCAGCAGTCACCTCTCATCCCCCAGAATCCTCCAGTGTACACTGTATAATCTCCCAGCAGTCTCCTCTCATCCCCCAGAATCCTCCGGTGTACACTGTATAATCTCCCAGCAGTCTCCTCTCATCCCCCAGAATCCTCCAGTGTACACTGTATAATCTCCCAGCAGTCTCCTCTCATCCCCCAGAATCCTCCAGTGTACACTGTATAATCTCCCAGCAGTCTCCTCTCATCCCCCAGAATCCTCCAGTGTACACTGTATAATCTCCCAGCAGTCACCTCTCATCCCCCAGAATCCTCCAGTGTACACTGTATAATCTCCCAGCAGTCTCCTCTCATCCCCCAGAATCCTCCAGTGTACACTGTATATTCTCCCAGCAGTCTCCTCTCATCCCCCAGAATCCTCCAGTGTACACTGTATAATCTCCCAGCAGTCTCCTCTCATCCCCCAGAATCCTCCAGTGTACACTGTATAATCTCCCAGCAGTCTCCTATCATCACCCAGAATCCTCCAGTGTACACTGTATAATCTCCCAGCAATCTCCTCTCATCCCCCAGAATCCCCTGGTGTACACTGTATAATCTCCCAGCAGTCTCCTCTCATCCCCCAGAATCCTCCGGTGTACACTGTATAATCTCCCAGCAGTCTCCTCTCATCCCCCAGAATCCTCCAGTGTACACTGTATAATCTCCCAGCAGTCTCCTCTCCTCATCCCCCAGAATCCTCCAGTGTACACTGTATAATCTCCCAGCAGTCTCCTCTCCTCATCCCCCACAATCCTCCAGTGTACACTGTATAATCTCCCAGCAGTCTCCTCTCATCACCCAGAATCCTCCAGTGTACACTGTATAATCTCCCAGCAGTCTCCTCATCCCCCAGAATCCTCCAGTGTACACTGTATAATCTCCCAGCAGTCTCCTCTCATCCCCCAGAATCCTCCAGTGTACACTGTATAATCTCCCAGCAGTCTCCTCTCATCCCCCAGAATCCTCTGGTGTACACTGTATAATCTCCCAGCAGTCTCCTCTCATCCCCCAGAATCCTCCAGTGTACACTGTATAATCTCCCAGCAGTCTCCTCTTATCCCCCAGAATCCTCCAGTGTACACTGTACAATCTCCCAGCAGTCTCCTCTCATCCCCCAGAATCCTCCAGTGTACACTGTATAATCTCCCAGCAGTCTCCTCTCATCCCCCAGAATCCTCCAGTGTACACTGTATAATCTCCCAGCAGTCTCCTCTCATCCCCCAGAATCCTCCAGTGTACACTGTATAATCTCCCAGCAGTCTCCTCTCATCCCCCAGAATCCTCCGGTGTACACTGTATAATCTCCCAGCAGTCTCCTCTTATCCCCCAGAATCCTCCAGTGTACACTGTACAATCTCCCAGCAGTCTCCTCTCATCCCCCAGAATCCTCCAGTGTACACTGTATAATCTCCCAGCAGTCTCCTCTCATCCCCCAGAATCCTCCAGTGTACACTGTATAATCTCCCAGCAGTCTCCTCTCATCCCCCAGAATCCTCCAGTGTACACTGTATAATCTCCCAGCAGTCTCCTCTCATCCCCCAGAATCCTCCGGTGTACACTGTATAATCTCCCAGCAGTCTCCTCTCATCCCCCAGAATCCTCCGGTGTACACTGTATAATCTCCCAGCAGTCTCCTCTCATCCCCCAGAATCCTCTGGTGTACACTGTATAATCTCCCAGCAGTCTCCTCTCATCCCCCAGAATCCTCCGGTGTACACTGTATAATCTCCCAGCAGTCTCCTCTCATCCCCCAGAATCCTCCAGTGTACACTGTATAATCTCCCAGCAGTCTCCTCTCATCCCCCAGAATCCTCCAGTGTACACTGTATAATCTCCCAGCAGTCTCCTCTCATCCCCCAGAATCCTCCAGTGTACACTGTATAATCTCCCAGCAGTCTCCTCTCATCCCCCAGAATCCTCCAGTGTACACTGTATAATCTCCCAGCAGTCTCCTCTCATCCCCCAGCATCCTCCAGTGTACACTGTATAATCTCCCAGCAGTCTCCTCTCATCCCCCAGCATCCTCTGGTGTACACTGTACAATCTCCCAGCAGTCTCCTCTCATCCCCCAGAATCCTCCAGTGTACACTGTATAATCTCCCAGCAGTCTCCTCTCATCCCCCAGAATCCTCCAGTGTACACTGTATAATCTCCCAGCAGTCTCCTCTCATCCCCCAGAATCCTCCAGTGTACACTGTATAATCTCCCAGCAGTCTCCTCTCATCCCCCAGAATCCTCCAGTGTACACTGTATAATCTCCCTGCAGTCTCCTCTCATCCCCCAGAATCCTCCAGTGTACACTGTATAATCTCCCTGCAGTCTCCTCTCATCCCCCAGAATCCTCCGGTGTACACTGTATAATGTCCCAGCAGTGTCCTCTCATCCCCCAGAATCCTCTGGTGTACACTGTATAATCTCCCAGCAGTGTCCTCTCATCCCCCAGAATCCTCTGGTGTACACTGTATAATCTCCCTGCAGTCTCCTCTCATCCCCCAGAATCCTCCAGTGTACACTGTATAATCTCCCAGCAGTCTCCTCTCATCCCCCAGAATCCTCCGGTGTACACTGTATAATCTCCCAGCAGTCTCCTCTCATCCCCCAGAATCCTCCAGTGTACACTGTATAATCTCCCAGCAGTCTCCTCTCATCCCCCAGAATCCTCCAGTGTACACTGTATAATCTCCCAGCAGTCTCCTCTCATCCCCCAGAATCCTCCAGTGTACACTGTATAATCTCCCAGCAGTCTCCTCTCATCCCCCAGAATCCTCCAGTGTACACTGTATAATCTCCCAGCAGTCTCCTCTCATCCCCCAGAATCCTCCAATGTACACTGTATAATCTCCCAGCAGTCTCCTCTCATCCCCCAGAATCCTCCAGTGTACACTGTATAATCTCTCAGCACTCTCCTCTCATCCCCCAGAATCCTCCGGTGTACACTGTATAATCTCCCAGCAGTCTCCTCTCATCCCCCAGAATCCTCCAGTGTACACTGTATAATCTCCCAGCAGTCTCCTCTCATCCCCCAGAATCCTCCAGTGTACACTGTATAATCTCCCAGCAGTCTCCTCTCATCACCCAGAATCCTCCGGTGTACACTGTATAATCTCCCAGCAGTCTCCTCTCATCCCCCAGAATCCTCCAGTGTACACTGTATAATCTCCCAGCAGTCTCCTCTCATCCCCCAGAATCCTCCAGTGTACACTGTATAATCTCCCAGCAGTCTCCTCTCATCCCCCAGAATCCTCCAGTGTACACTGTATAATCTCCCAGCAGTCTCCTCTCATCCCCCAGAATCCTCCAGTGTACACTGTATAATCTCCCAGCAGTCTCCTCTCATCCCCCAGAATCCTCCAGTGTACACTGTATAATCTCCCAGCAGTCTCCTCTCATCCCCCAGAATCCTCCAGTGCACACTGTATAATCTCCCAGTAGTCTCCTCTCATCCCCCAGAATCCTCCAGTGTACACTGTATAATCTCCCAGCAGTCACCTCTCATCCCCCAGAATCCTCCAGTGTACACTGTATAATCTCCCAGCAGTCACCTCTCATCCCCCAGAATCCTCCAGTGTACACTGTATAATCTCCCAGCAGTCTCCTCTCATCCCCCAGAATCCTCCGGTGTACACTGTATAATCTCCCAGCAGTCTCCTCTCATCCCCCAGAATCCTCCGGTGTACACTGTATAATCTCCCAGCAGTCTCCTCTCATCCCCCAGAATCCTCCAGTGTATACTGTATAATCTCCCAGCAGTCTCCTCTCATCCCCCAGAATCCTCCAGTGTACACTGTATAATCTCCCAGCAGTCTCCTCTCATCCCCCAGAATCCTCCGGTGTACACTGTATAATCTCCCAGCAGTCTCCTCTCATCCCCCAGAATCCTCCAGTGTAGACTGTATAATCTCCCAGCAGTCTCCTCTCATCCCCCAGAATCCTCCAGTGTACACTGTATAATCTCCCAGCAGTCTCCTCTCATCCCCCAGAATCCTCCAGTGTAGACTGTATAATCTCCCAGCAGTCTCCTCTCATCCCCCAGAATCCTCCAGTGTACACTGTATATTCTCCCAGCAGTCTCCTCTCATCCCCCAGAATCCTCCAGTGTACACTGTATAATCTCCCAGCAGTCTCCTCTCATCCCCCAGAATCCTCCAGTGTACACTGTATAATCTCCCAGCAGTCTCCTATCATCACCCAGAATCCTCCAGTGTACACTGTATAATCTCCCAGCAATCTCCTCTCATCCCCCAGAATCCCCTGGTGTACACTGTATAATCTCCCAGCAGTCTCCTCTCATCCCCCAGAATCCTCCGGTGTACACTGTATAATCTCCCAGCAGTCTCCTCTCATCCCCCAGAATCCTCCAGTGTACACTGTATAATCTCCCAGCAGTCTCCTCTCCTCATCCCCCAGAATCCTCCAGTGTACACTGTATAATCTCCCTGCAGTCTCCTCTCATCCCCCAGAATCCTCCAGTGTACACTGTATAATCTCCCTGCAGTCTCCTCTCATCCCCCAGAATCCTCCAGTGTACACTGTATAATGTCCCAGCAGTGTCCTCTCATCCCCCAGAATCCTCTGGTGTACACTGTATAATCTCCCAGCAGTGTCCTCTCATCCCCCAGAATCCTCTGGTGTACACTGTATAATCTCCCTGCAGTCTCCTCTCATCCCCCAGAATCCTCCAGTGTACACTGTATAATCTCCCAGCAGTCTCCTCTCATCCCCCAGAATCCTCCGGTGTACACTGTATAATCTCCCAGCAGTCTCCTCTCATCCCCCAGAATCCTCCAGTGTACACTGTATAATCTCCCAGCAGTCTCCTCTCATCCCCCAGAATCCTCCAGTGTACACTGTATAATCTCCCAGCAGTCTCCTCTCATCCCCCAGAATCCTCCAGTGTACACTGTATAATCTCCCAGCAGTCTCCTCTCATCCCCCAGAATCCTCCAGTGTACACTGTATAATCTCCCAGCAGTCTCCTCTCCTCATCCCCCAGAATCCTCCAGTGTACACTGTATAATCTCCCAGCAGTCTCCTCTCATCCCCCAGAATCCTCCAGTGTACACTGTATAATCTCCCAGCAGTCTCCTCTCATCCCCCAGAATCCTCCAGTGTACACTGTATAATCTCCCAGCAGTCTCCTCTCCTCATCCCCCAGAATCCTCCAGTGTACACTGTATAATCTCCCAGCAGTCTCCTCTCATCCCCCAGAATCCTCCAGTGTACACTGTATAATCTCCCAGCAGTCTCCTCTCATCCCCCAGAATCCTCCAGTGTACACTGTATAATCTCCCAGCAGTCTCCTCTCATCACCCAGAATCCTCCAGTGTACACTGTATAATCTCCCAGCAGTCTCCTCTCATCCCCCAGAATCCTCCAGTGTACACTGTATAATCTCCCAGCAGTCTCCTCTCCTCCCCCAGAATCCTCCAGTGCACACTGTATAATCTCCCAGTAGTCTCCTCTCATCCCCCAGAATCCTCCAGTGTACACTGTATAATCTCCCAGCAGTCTCCTCTCATCCCCCAGAATCCTCTGGTGTACACTGTATAATCTCCCAGCAGTCTCCTCTCATCCCCCAGAATCCTCCAGTGTACACTGTATAATCTCCCAGCAGTCTCCTCTCATCCCCCAGAATCCTCCGGTGTACACTGTATAATCTCCCAGCAGTCACCTCTCATCCCCCAGAATCCTCCAGTGTACACTGTATAATCTCCCAGCAGTCTCCTCTCATCCCCCAGAATCCTCTGGTGTACACTGTATAATCTCCCAGCAGTCACCTCTCATCCCCCAGAATCCTCCGGTGTACACTGTATAATCTCCCAGCAGTCTCCTCTCATCCCCCAGAATCCTCTGGTGTACACTGTATAATCTCCCAGCAGTCTCCTCTCATCCCCCAGAATCCTCCGGTGTACACTGTATAATCTCCCAGCAGTCTCCTCTCATCCCCCAGAATCCTCCGGTGTACACTGTATAATCTACCAGCAGTCTCCTCTCATCCCCCAGAATCCTCCATTGTACACTGTAGTCTCCCAGCAGTCTCCTCTCATCCCCCAGAATCCTCCAGTGTACACTGTATAATCTCCCAGCAGTCTCCTCTCATCCCCCAGAATCCTCCAGTGTACACTGTATAATCTCCCAGCAGTCTCCTCTCATCCCCCAGAATCCTCCAGTGTACACTGTATAATCTCCCAGCAGTCTCCTCTCATCCCCCAGAATCCTCCGGTGTACACTGTATAATCTCCCAGCAGTCTCCTCTCATCCCCCAGAATCCTCCAGTGTACACTGTATAATCTCCCAGCAGTCTCCTCTCATCCCCCAGAATCCTCCAGTGTACACTGTATAATCTCCCAGCAGTCTCCTCTCATCCCCCAGAATCCTCCAGTGTACACTGTATAATCTCCCAGCAGTCTCCTCTCATCCCCCAGAATCCTCCAGTGTACACTGTATAATCTCCCAGCAGTCTCCTCTCCTCATCCCCCAGAATCCTCCAGTGTACACTGTATAATCTCCCAGTAGTCTCCTCTCATCCCCCAGAATCCTCCAGTGTACACTGTAGTCTCCCAGCAGTCTCCTCTCATCCCCCAGAATCCTCCAGTGTACACTATATAATCTCCTAGCAGTCTCCTCTCATCCCCCAGAATCCTCCGGTGTACACTGTATAATCTCCCTTCAGTCTCCTCATCCCCCAGAATCCTCCAGTGTACACTGTATAATCTCCAGCAGTCTCCTCTCCTCACCCATAATCCTCCAGTGTACACTGTATAATCTCCCAGCAGTCTCCTCTCATCCCCCAGAATCCTCCACTGTACACTGTATAATCTCCCAGCAGTCTCCTCTCATCCCCCAGAATCCTCCACTGTACACTGTATAATCTCCCAGCAGTCTCCTCTCATCCCCCAGAATCCTCCAGTGTACACTGTATAATCTCCCAGCAGTCACCTCTCATCCCCCAGAATCCTCCGGTGTACACTGTATAATCTCCCAGCAGTCTCCTCTCATCCCCCAGAATCCTCCAGTGCACACTGTATAATCTCCCAGCAGTCTCCTCTCATCCCCCAGAATCCTCCAGTGCACACTGTATAATCTCCCAGCAGTCTCCTCTCATCCCCCAGAATCCTCCACTGTACACTGTATAATCTCCCAGCAGTCTCCTCTCATCCCCCAGAATCCTCCAGTGTACACTGTATAATCCCCCAGCAGTCTCCTCTCATCCCCCAGAATCCTCCAGTGTACACTGTATAATCTCCCAGCAGTCTCCTCATCCCCCAGAATCCTCCAGTGTACACTGTATAATCTCCCAGCAGTCTCCTCTCATCCCCCAGAATCCTCCAGTGTACACTGTATAATCTCCCAGCAGTCTCCTCTCATCCCCCAGAATCCTCTGGTGTACACTGTATAATCTCCCAGCAGTCTCCTCTCATCCCCCAGAATCCTCCGGTGTACACTGTATAATCTCCCAGCAGTCTCCTCTTATCCCCCAGAATCCTCCAGTGTACACTGTACAATCTCCCAGCAGTCTCCTCTCATCCCCCAGAATCCTCCAGTGTACACTGTATAATCTCCCAGCAGTCTCCTCTCATCCCCCAGAATCCTCCAGTGTACACTGTATAATCTCCCAGCAGTCTCCTCTCATCCCCCAGAATCCTCCAGTGTACACTGTATAATCTCCCAGCAGTCTCCTCTCATCCCCCAGAATCCTCCAGTGTACACTGTATAATCTCCCAGCAGTCTCCTCTCATCACCCAGAATCCTCCAGTGTACACTGTATAATCTCCCAGCAGTCTCCTCTCATCCCCCAGAATCCTCCAGTGTACACTGTATAATCTCCCAGCAGTCTCCTCTCATCCCCCAGAATCCTCCAGTGTACACTGTATAATCTCCCAGCAGTCACCTCTCATCCCCCAGAATCCTCCAGTGTACACTGTATAATCTCCCAGCAGTCTCCTCTCATCCCCCAGAATCCTCCAGTGTACACTGTATAATCTCCCAGCAGTCTCCTCTCATCCCCCAGAATCCTCCAGTGTACACTGTATAATCTCCCAGCAGTCTCCTCTCATCCCCCAGAATCCTCCAGTGTACACTGTATAATCTCCCAGCAGTCTCCTCTCATCCCCCAGAATCCTCCAGTGTACACTGTATAATCTCCCAGCAGTCTCCTCTCATCCCCCAGAATCCTCCAGTGTACACTGTATAATCTCCCAGCAGTCTCCTCTCCTCATCCCCCAGAATCCTCCAGTGTACACTGTATAATCTCCCAGCAGTCTCCTCTCATCCCCCAGAATCCTCCAGTGTACACTGTATAATCTCCCAGCAGTCTCCTCTCATCCCCCAGAATCCTCCAGTGTACACTGTATAATCTCCCAGCAGTCTCCTCTCATCACCCAGAATCCTCCAGTGTACACTGTATAATCTCCCAGCAGTCTCCTCTCATCCCCCAGAATCCTCCAGTGTACACTGTATAATCTCCCAGCAGTCTCCTCTCCTCCCCCAGAATCCTCCAGTGCACACTGTATAATCTCCCAGTAGTCTCCTCTCATCCCCCAGAATCCTCCAGTGTACACTGTATAATCTCCCAGCAGTCTCCTCTCATCCCCCAGAATCCTCTGGTGTACACTGTATAATCTCCCAGCAGTCTCCTCTCATCCCCCAGAATCCTCCAGTGTACACTGTATAATCTCCCAGCAGTCTCCTCTCATCCCCCAGAATCCTCCGGTGTACACTGTATAATCTCCCAGCAGTCACCTCTCATCCCCCAGAATCCTCCAGTGTACACTGTATAATCTCCCAGCAGTCTCCTCTCATCCCCCAGAATCCTCCGGTGTACACTGTATAATCTCCCAGCAGTCTCCTCTCATCCCCCAGAATCCTCCAGTGTACACTGTATAATCTCCCAGCAGTCTCCTCTCATCCCCCAGAATCCTCCGGTGTACACTGTATAATCTCCCAGCAGTCTCCTCTCATCCCCCAGAATCCTCCAGTGTACACTGTATAATCTCCCAGCAGTCTCCTCTCATCCCCCAGAATCCTCCAGTGTATAATCTCCCAGCAGTCTCCTCTCATCCCCCAGAATCCTCCAGTGTACACTGTATAATCTCCCAGCAGTCTCCTCTCATCCCCCAGAATCCTCCAGTGTACACTGTATAATCTCCCAGCAGTCTCCTCTCATCCCCCAGAATCCTCCAGTGTACACTGTATAATCTCCCAGCAGTCTCCTCTCATCCCCCAGAATCCTCCAGTGTACACTGTATAATCTCCCAGCAGTCTCCTCTCATCCCCCAGAATCCTCCAGTGTACACTGTATAATCTCCCAGCAGTCTCCTCTCATCCCCCAGAATCCTCCAGTGTACACTGTATAATCTCCCAGCAGTCACCTCTCATCCCCCAGAATCCTCCAGTGTACACTGTATAATCTCCCAGCAGTCTCCTCTCATCCCCCAGAATCCTCCAGTGTACACTGTATAATCTCCCAGCAGTCTCCTCTCATCCCCCAGAATCCTCCAGTGTACACTGTATAATCTCCCAGCAGTCTCCTCTCATCCCCCAGAATCCTCCAGTGTACACTGTATAATCTCCCAGCAGTCTCCTCTCATCCCCCAGAATCCTCCAGTGTACACTGTATAATCTCCCAGCAGTCTCCTCTCATCCCCCAGAATCCTCCAGTGTACACTGTATAATCTCCCAGCAGTCTGCTCTCATTCCCCAGAATCCTCCGGTGTACACTGTATAATCTCCCAGCAGTCTCCTCTCATCCCCCAGAATCCTCCAGTGTACACTGTATAATCTCCCAGCAGTCTCCTCTCATCCCCCAGAATCCTCCAGTGTACACTGTATAATCTCCCAGCAGTCTCCTCTCATCCCCCAGAATCCTCCAGTGTACACTGTATAATCTCCCAGCAGTCTCCTCTCCTCATCCCCCAGAATCCTCCAGTGTACACTGTATAATCTCCCAGCAGTCTCCTCTCATCCCCCAGAATCCTCCAGTGTACACTGTATAATCTCCCAGCAGTCTCCTCTCATCCCCCAGAATCCTCCAGTGTACACTGTATAATCTCCCAGCAGTCTCCTCTCATCACCCAGAATCCTCCAGTGTACACTGTATAATCTCCCAGCAGTCTCCTCTCATCCCCCAGAATCCTCCAGTGTACACTGTATAATCTCCCAGCAGTCTCCTCTCCTCCCCCAGAATCCTCCAGTGCACACTGTATAATCTCCCAGTAGTCTCCTCTCATCCCCCAGAATCCTCCAGTGTACACTGTATAATCTCCCAGCAGTCTCCTCTCATCCCCCAGAATCCTCTGGTGTACACTGTATAATCTCCCAGCAGTCTCCTCTCATCCCCCAGAATCCTCCAGTGTACACTGTATAATCTCCCAGCAGTCTCCTCTCATCCCCCAGAATCCTCCGGTGTACACTGTATAATCTCCCAGCAGTCACCTCTCATCCCCCAGAATCCTCCAGTGTACACTGTATAATCTCCCAGCAGTCTCCTCTCATCCCCCAGAATCCTCTGGTGTACACTGTATAATCTCCCAGCAGTCACCTCTCATCCCCCAGAATCCTCCGGTGTACACTGTATAATCTCCCAGCAGTCTCCTCTCATCCCCCAGAATCCTCTGGTGTACACTGTATAATCTCCCAGCAGTCTCCTCTCATCCCCCAGAATCCTCCGGTGTACACTGTATAATCTCCCAGCAGTCTCCTCTCATCCCCCAGAATCCTCCAGTGTACACTGTATAATCTACCAGCAGTCTCCTCTCATCCCCCAGAATCCTCCATTGTACACTGTAGTCTCCCAGCAGTCTCCTCTCATCCCCCAGAATCCTCCAGTGTACACTGTATAATCTCCCAGCAGTCTCCTCTCATCCCCCAGAATCCTCCAGTGTACACTGTATAATCTCCCAGCAGTCTCCTCTCATCCCCCAGAATCCTCCAGTGTACACTGTATAATCTCCCAGCAGTCTCCTCTCATCCCCCAGAATCCTCCAGTGTACACTGTATAATCTCCCAGCAGTCTCCTCTCATCCCCCAGAATCCTCCGGTGTACACTGTATAATCTCCCAGCAGTCTCCTCTCATCCCCCAGAATCCTCCAGTGTACACTGTATAATCTCCCAGCAGTCTCCTCTCATCCCCCAGAATCCTCCAGTGTACACTGTATAATCTCCCAGCAGTCTCCTCTCATCCCCCAGAATCCTCCAGTGTACACTGTATAATCTCCCAGCAGTCTCCTCTCCTCATCCCCCAGAATCCTCCAGTGTACACTGTATAATCTCCCAGCAGTCTCCTCTCCTCATCCCCCAGAATCCTCCAGTGTACACTGTATAATCTCCCAGCAGTCTCCTCTCATCCCCCAGAATCCTCCAGTGTACACTGTATAATCTCCCAGCAGTCTCCTCTCATCCCCCAGAATCCTCCAGTGTACACTGTATAATCTCCCAGCAGTCTCCTCTCATCCCCCAGAATCCTCCGGTGTACACTGTATAATCTCCCAGCAGTCTCCTCTCATCCCCCAGAATCCTCTGGTGTACACTGTATAATCTCCCAGCAGTCTCCTCTCATCCCCCAGAATCCTCCAGTGTACACTGTATAATCTCCCAGCAGTCTCCTCTCATCCCCCAGAATCCTCCAGTGTACACTGTATAATCTCCCAGCAGTCTCCTCTCATCCCCCAGAATCCTCCAGTGTATAATCTCCCAGCAGTCTCCTCTCATCCCCCAGAATCCTCCAGTGTACACTGTATAATCTCCCAGCAGTCTCCTCTCATCCCCCAGAATCCTCCAGTGTACACTGTATAATCTCCCAGCAGTCTCCTCTCATCCCCCAGAATCCTCCAGTGTACACTGTATAATCTCCCAGCAGTCTCCTCTCATCCCCCAGAATCCTCCAGTGTACACTGTATAATCTCCCAGCAGTCTCCTCTCATCCCCCAGAATCCTCCAGTGTACACTGTATAATCTCCCAGCAGTCTCCTCTCATCCCCCAGAATCCTCCAGTGTACACTGTATAATCTCCCAGCAGTCTCCTCTCATCCCCCAGAATCCTCCAGTGTACACTGTATAATCTCCCAGCAGTCACCTCTCATCCCCCAGAATCCTCCAGTGTACACTGTATAATCTCCCAGCAGTCTCCTCTCATCCCCCAGAATCCTCCAGTGTACACTGTATAATCTCCCAGCAGTCTCCTCTCATCCCCCAGAATCCTCCAGTGTACACTGTATAATCTCCCAGCAGTCTCCTCTCATCCCCCAGAATCCTCCAGTGTACACTGTATAATCTCCCAGCAGTCTCCTCTCATCCCCCAGAATCCTCCAGTGTACACTGTATAATCTCCCAGCAGTCTCCTCTCATCCCCCAGAATCCTCCAGTGTACACTGTATAATCTCCCAGCAGTCTCCTCTCCTCATCCCCCAGAATCCTCCAGTGTACACTGTATAATCTCCCAGCAGTCTCCTCTCATCCCCCAGAATCCTCCAGTGTACACTGTATAATCTCCCAGCAGTCTCCTCTCATCCCCCAGAATCCTCCAGTGTACACTGTATAATCTCCCAGCAGTCTCCTCTCATCACCCAGAATCCTCCAGTGTACACTGTATAATCTCCCAGCAGTCTCCTCTCATCCCCCAGAATCCTCCAGTGTACACTGTATAATCTCCCAGCAGTCTCCTCTCCTCCCCCAGAATCCTCCAGTGCACACTGTATAATCTCCCAGTAGTCTCCTCTCATCCCCCAGAATCCTCCAGTGTACACTGTATAATCTCCCAGCAGTCTCCTCTCATCCCCCAGAATCCTCTGGTGTACACTGTATAATCTCCCAGCAGTCTCCTCTCATCCCCCAGAATCCTCCAGTGTACACTGTATAATCTCCCAGCAGTCTCCTCTCATCCCCCAGAATCCTCCGGTGTACACTGTATAATCTCCCAGCAGTCACCTCTCATCCCCCAGAATCCTCCAGTGTACACTGTATAATCTCCCAGCAGTCTCCTCTCATCCCCCAGAATCCTCTGGTGTACACTGTATAATCTCCCAGCAGTCACCTCTCATCCCCCAGAATCCTCCGGTGTACACTGTATAATCTCCCAGCAGTCTCCTCTCATCCCCCAGAATCCTCTGGTGTACACTGTATAATCTCCCAGCAGTCTCCTCTCATCCCCCAGAATCCTCCAGTGTACACTGTATAATCTCCCAGCAGTCTCCTCTCATCCCCCAGAATCCTCCAGTGTACACTGTATAATCTCCCAGCAGTCTCCTCTCCTCCCCCAGAATCCTCCAGTGCACACTGTATAATCTCCCAGTAGTCTCCTCTCATCCCCCAGAATCCTCCAGTGTACACTGTATAATCTCCCAGCAGTCTCCTCTCATCCCCCAGAATCCTCTGGTGTACACTGTATAATCTCCCAGCAGTCTCCTCTCATCCCCCAGAATCCTCCAGTGTACACTGTATAATCTCCCAGCAGTCTCCTCTCATCCCCCAGAATCCTCCGGTGTACACTGTATAATCTCCCAGCAGTCACCTCTCATCCCCCAGAATCCTCCAGTGTACACTGTATAATCTCCCAGCAGTCTCCTCTCATCCCCCAGAATCCTCTGGTGTACACTGTATAATCTCCCAGCAGTCTCCTCTCATCCCCCAGAATCCTCCAGTGTACACTGTATAATCTCCCAGCAGTCTCCTCTCATCACCCAGAATCCTCCGGTGTACACTGTATAATCTCCCAGCAGTCTCCTCTCATCCCCCAGAATCCTCCGGTGTACACTGTATAATCTCCCAGCAGTCTCCTCTCATCCCCCAGAATCCTCCAGTGTACACTGTATAATCTACCAGCAGTCTCCTCTCATCCCCCAGAATCCTCCAGTGTACACTGTATAATCTCCCAGCAGTCTCCTCTCATCCCCCAGAATCCTCCAGTGTATAATCTCCCAGCAGTCTCCTCTCATCCCCCAGAATCCTCCGGTGTACACTGTATAATCTCCCAGCAGTCTCCTCTCATCCCCCAGAATCCTCCAGTGTACACTGTATAATCTCCCAGCAGTCTCCTCTCATCCCCCAGAATCCTCCAGTGTACACTGTATAATCTCCCAGCAGTCTCCTCTCATCCCCCAGAATCCTCCAGTGTATAATCTCCCAGCAGTCTCCTCTCATCCCCCAGAATCCTCCAGTGTACACTGTATAATCTCCCAGCAGTCTCCTCTCATCCCCCAGAATCCTCCAGTGTACACTGTATAATCTCCCAGCAGTCTCCTCTCATCCCCCAGAATCCTCCAGTGTACACTGTATAATCTCCCAGCAGTCTCCTCTCATCCCCCAGAATCCTCCAGTGTACACTGTATAATCTCCCAGCAGTCTCCTCTCATCCCCCAGAATCCTCCAGTGTACACTGTATAATCTCCCAGCAGTCTCCTCTCATCCCCCAGAATCCTCCAGTGTACACTGTATAATCTCCCAGCAGTCTCCTCTCATCCCCCAGAATCCTCCAGTGTACACTGTATAATCTCCCAGCAGTCACCTCTCATCCCCCAGAATCCTCCAGTGTACACTGTATAATCTCCCAGCAGTCTCCTCTCATCCCCCAGAATCCTCCAGTGTACACTGTATAATCTCCCAGCAGTCTCCTCTCATCCCCCAGAATCCTCCAGTGTACACTGTATAATCTCCCAGCAGTCTCCTCTCATCCCCCAGAATCCTCCAGTGTACACTGTATAATCTCCCAGCAGTCTCCTCTCATCCCCCAGAATCCTCCAGTGTACACTGTATAATCTCCCAGCAGTCTCCTCTCCTCATCCCCCAGAATCCTCCAGTGTACACTGTATAATCTCCCAGCAGTCTCCTCTCATCCCCCAGAATCCTCCAGTGTACACTGTATAATCTCCCAGCAGTCTCCTCTCATCCCCCAGAATCCTCCAGTGTACACTGTATAATCTCCCAGCAGTCTCCTCTCATCACCCAGAATCCTCCAGTGTACACTGTATAATCTCCCAGCAGTCTCCTCTCATCCCCCAGAATCCTCCAGTGCACACTGTATAATCTCCCAGCAGTCTCCTCTCATCCCCCAGAATCCTCCAGTGCACACTGTATAATCTCCCAGCAGTCTCCTCTCATCCCCCAGAATCCTCCAGTGTACACTGTATAATCTCCCAGCAGTCTCCTCTCATCCCCCAGAATCCTCCAGTGTACACTGTATAATCTCCCAGCAGTCACCTCTCATCCCCCAGAATCCTCTGGTGTACACTGTATAATCTCCCAGCAGTCACCTCTCATCCCCCAGAATCCTCCGGTGTACACTGTATTATCTCCCAGCAGTCTCCTCTCATCCCCCAGAATCCTCCAGTGTACACTGTATAATCTCCCAGCAGTCTCCTCTCATCCCCAGAATCCTCCAGTGTACACTGTATAATCTCCCATCAGTCTCCTCTCATCCCCCAGAATCCTCTGGTGTACACTGTATAATCTCCCAGCAGTCACCTCTCATCCCCCAGAATCCTCTGGTGTACACTGTATAATCTCCCAGCAGTCACCTCTCATCCCCCAGAATCCTCCAGTGTACACTGTATAATCTCCCAGCAGTCTCCTCTCATCCCCCAGAATCCTCCAGTGTACACTGTATAATCTCCCAGCAGTCACCTCTCATCCCCCAGAATCCTCTGGTGTACACTGTATAATCTCCCAGCAGTCTCCTCTCATCCCCCAGAATCCCCTGGTGTACACTGTATAATCTCCCAGCAGTCACCTCTCATCCCCCAGAATCCTCCGGTGTACACTGTATTATCTCCCAGCAGTCTCCTCTCATCCCCCAGAATCCTCCAGTGTACACTGTATAATCTCCCAGCAGTCTCCTCTCATCCCCCAGAATCCTCCAGTGTACACTGTATAATCTCCCAGCAGTCACCTCTCATCCCCCAGAATCCTCTGGTGTACACTGTATAATCTCCCAGCAGTCTCCTCTCATCCCCCAGAATCCCCTGGTGTACACTGTATAATCTCCCAGCAGTCACCTCTCATCCCCCAGAATCCTCCGGTGTACACTGTATTATCTCCCAGCAGTCTCCTCTCATCCCCCAGAATCCTCCAGTGTACACTGTATAATCTCCCAGCAGTCTCCTCTCATCCCCCAGAATCCTCCAGTGTACACTGTATAATCTCCCAGCAGTCTCCTCTCATCCCCCAGAATCCTCCGGTGTACACTGTATTATCTCCCAGCAGTCTCCTCTCATCCCCCAGAATCCTCCAGTGTACACTGTATAATCTCCCAGCAGTCTCCTCTCATCCCCCAGAATCCTCCAGTGTACACTGTATAATCTCCCAGCAGTCTCCTCTCATCCCCAGAATCCTCCAGTGTACACTGTATAATCTCCCATCAGTCTCCTCTCATCACCCAGAATCCTCCGGTGTACACTGTATAATCTCCCATCAGTCTCCTCTCATCCCCAGAATCCTCCAGTGTACACTGTATAATCTCCCATCAGTCTCCTCTCATCACCCAGAATCCTCTGGTGTACACTGTATAATCTCCCAGCAGTCACCTCTCATCCCCCAGAATCCTCTGGTGTACACTGTATAATCTCCCATCAGTCTCCTCTCATCCCCCAGAATCCTCCAGTGTACACTGTATAATCTCCCAGCAGTCTCCTCTCATCCCCAGAATCCTCCAGTGTACACTGTATAATCTCCCATCAGTCTCCTCTCATCACCCAGAATCCTCTGGTGTACACTGTATAATCTCCCAGCAGTCACCTCTCATCCCCCAGAATCCTCTGGTGTACACTGTATAATCTCCCAGCAGTCACCTCTCATCCCCCAGAATCCCCTGGTGTACACTGTATTATCTCCCAGCAGTCACCTCTCATCCCCCAGAATCCTCTGGTGTACACTGTATTATCTCCCAGCAGTCTCCTCTCATCCCCCAGAATCCTCCAGTGTATACTGTATAATCTCCCAGCAGTCTCCTCTCATCCCCCAGAATCCCCTGGTGTACACTGTATTATCTCCCAGCAGTCACCTCTCATCCCCCAGAATCCTCTGGTGTACACTGTATTATCTCCCAGCAGTCTCCTCTCATCCCCCAGAATCCTCCAGTGTACACTGTATAATCTCCCAGCAGTCTCCTCTCATCCCCCAGAATCCTCCAGTGTATACTGTATAATCTCCCAGCAGTCTCCTCTCATCCCCCAGAATCCTCCAGTGTACACTGTATATTCTCCCAGCAGTCTCCTCTCATCCCCCAGAATCCTCCGGTGTACACTGTATAATCTCCCAGCAGTCTCCTCTCATCCCCCAGAATCCTCTGGTGTACACTGTATAATCTCCCAGCAGACTCCTCTCATCCCCCAGAATCCTCTGGTGTACACTGTATAATCTCCCAGCAGTCACCTCTCATCCCCCAGAATCCTCCAGTGTACACTGTATAATCTCCCAGCAGTCTCCTCTCATCCCCCAGAATCCTCCGTTGTACACTGTATAATCTCCCAGCAGTCTCCTCTCATCCCCCAGAATCCTCCAGTGTACACTGTATAATCTCCCAGCAGTCTCCTCTCATCCTCCAGAATCCTCCAGTGTACACTGTATAATCTCCCAGCAGTCTCCTCTCATCCCCCAGAATCCTCCAGTATACACTGTATAATCTCCCAGCAGTCTCCTCTCATCCCCCAGAATCCTCTGGTGTACACTGTATAATCTCCCAGCAGTCTCCTCTCATCCCCCAGAATCCTCTGGTGTACACTGTATAATCTCCCAGCAGTCTCCTCTCATCCCCCAGAATCCTCCAGGGTACACTGTATAATCTCCCAGCAGTCTCCTCTCATCCTCCAGAATCCTCCAGTGTACACTGTATAATCTACCAGCAGTCTCCTCTCATCCCCCAGAATCCTCTGGTGTACACTGTATAATCTACCAGCAGTCTCCTCTCATCCCCCAGAATCCTCCAGTGTACACTGTATAATCTCCCAGCAGTCTCCTCTCATCCCCCAGAATCCTCCAGTGTACACTGTATAATCTCCCAGCAGTCTCCTCTCATCCCCCAGAATCCTCTGGTGTACACTGTATAATCTCCCAGCAGTCACCTCTCATCCCCCAGAATCCTCCAGTGTACACTGTATAATCCCCCAGCAGTCTCCTCTCATCCCCCAGAATCCTCCAGTGTACACTGTATAATCTCCCAGCAGTCTCCTCTCATCCCCCAGAATCCTCCAGTGTACACTGTATAATCCCCCAGCAGTCTCCTCTCATCCCCCAGAATCCTCCAGTGTACACTGTATAATCTCCCAGCAGTCTCCTCTCATCCCCCAGAATCCTCCAGTGTACACTGTATAATCTCCCAGCAGTCTCCTCTCATCCCCCAGAATCCTCCAGTGTACACTGTATAATCTCCCAGCAGTCTCCTCTCATCCCCCAGAATCCTCCAGTGTACACTGTATAATCTCCCAGCAGTCTCCTCTCATCCCCCAGAATCCTCCAGTGTACACTGTATAATCTCCCAGCAGTCTCCTCTCATCCCCCAGAATCCTCCAGTGTACATGTACCGCCCTGCGCTCGGCTGTAGCTGAGCCGCTCGGATCCGGGCTCGTGTGTCAGTGGCTCGAGTGCCTCCGGACCAGGGGTTACTTCGCTCTGAAAGGGGCTGGCGCTTTGAAGGGGGGGTTTAGGGTCACGGCCGGGGCCGTGGTTTGTTTGTTAGAGTTCGTGACGCCACTCACAGGTTGTGGTGAATATGGGCACCACCGCTGCTGTGTACTAGGCAGCCCAGGGGGAGATGTTGTGCAGATTTGATGTTAACCCCTCCGTGGGCAGGGGTGATAGCCCCGGGACCCGTTTGGTGTGATGTGTTGGTGCTTGGCGGTGCGGGGCTATGCGCAGCCCGAGGGCACAGTCGTACTGTAAAAACATTAAAATTAATATATCTAGTTATCAAACACTTGATAATAAGACGTTATATATGTTCACAGTTCTGTTTATGTTGGAGGGCATAGCTTATTGATAAAGTTCTGATAAGGAATAAATATTAAGGTGTCTGTATTGAATATGGATAGATGCTGACATAGCATGGTACATATATATATAGGCTCTTTGCAAGCTGCTAGTGAATGACCTCATGTGTTCAACAAAATCTCCCTATATGGGTTGGACAGTTGTCATATATAACACCCGGTGGGAGGGGGCTGGCTCTCGCTCGCTCACTCTCAAGCCCATGTCACTAGCCTGCTGGAAGCTGACCCATCCATCCAGCCTCCAAGAAGCATGTCATGCCTCTTCCTTTGATCCAGCATTCACCCAAGACGAAGCAAGATATGGCTGCTCTCTCAGGAGCTCAAGAAAGACTAATTGAACTCTTTTATGTAAGCTAATGAAGTATATTATTTTTTCCTTTCTGTAACTAAATTCTGGCAACCATTTTTAACCCTTTCAGCCCCCAGCCTGTTTTCACCTTAAAGACCCGGCCATTTTTTGCAATTCTGACCAGTGTCACTTTGACAGGTTATAACTCTGGAACACTTCAACGGATCCTGGCGATTCTGAGATTGTTTTTTCGTGACATATTGTACTTCATGTCAGTGGTAAATTTAGGCCGATATGTTTTGCGTTTATTTGTGAAAATGTCAGAAATTTGGCGAAAATTTTGAAAATTTTGCAATTTTCAAAATTTGAAATTTTATGCCCATAAATCTAAAAGTCACACAAAATAGTTACTAAATAACATTTCCCACTTGTCTGCTTTACACCAGCGCAATTTTTTTTAAAAAAAAAAATTTCCGTTAGGAAGTTAGAAGGGTTCAAAGTTCATCAGCAATTTCTCATTTTTCCAACAAAATTTACAAAAAAAAATTTTTTAGGTACCACATCACATTTGGAGTGATTTGAGAAACCTAGGCGACAGAAAATACCCAAAAGTGACCCCATTCTAAAATCTGTACCCCTCACTCTGCTCAAAACCACATCCAAGAAGTTTATTAACCCTTTAGGAGCTTCACAGCAACCAAAGCAATGTAGACGAAAAAATGTTACTTTAGCCATAAAAATTAGTATTTTCACAAGGGTATCAGGAAAAATGCATCATAAAATGTATTGTGCATTTTCTCCTGAGTACGCAGATACCCCATATGTGGTGGAAATCAAATGTTTGGGCACACAGCAGGACTCGGAAGGCAAGGAGCGCCATTTGAATTTTTGAGTGCAAAATTAGCTGCACTCATTAGCGGACGCCATGTCGGGTTTGAAGACCCCCTGAGGTGCCTAAACAATGGAGCTCCCCCATAAGTGACCCCATTTTGGAAACTAGAGCCCTCAACTATTTTTTCTAGATGTTTGATGTGCACTTTGAACCCCTGAGGGCTTCACAGAAGTTTATAAGGTTGAGCTGTGAAAAGAAAAAAAAATGTTTTTACCACAAAACTGTTGCTTCAACCAGGTAGCTTTTTTTATCACAAGGGTATCAGGAAAAAATGCACCATAAAATGTATTGTGCATTTTCTCCTGAGTACGCAGATACCCCATATGTGGTGGAAATCAAATGTTTGGGCACACGGCAGGACTCGGAAGGCAAGGAGCGCCATTTCACAGCAAAATTGATTGGAATTATTAGCGGACGCCATGTTGTGTTTGGAGAACCCCCTGAAGTGCCTAAACAATGGAGCTCCCCCACAATTGACCCCATTTTGGAAACTAGACCCCTCATGGAATTTATCTAGCTGTTTAGTGAGCACTTTGAACCCCTGGAGGCTTCACAAACGTTTGTAATGTTCAGCCGTGAAAATATTTTATTCTTTTTTTTACCACAAAATTGTTTTTTCAAACAGGTAGCTTTTTTTTCCACAAGGGTATGAGGAAAAAAATGCACCATAAAATGTATTGTGCAATTTCTCCTGAGTACACAGGTGCCTCATATGTGGTAGAAATCAATTGTTTGGGCGTACAGCGGGGCTCAGAAGAGAAGGAGCGCCATTTCACAGTAAAATTGATTGGAATTATTAGCAGACGCCATGTTTCATTTGGAGACCCCCTGAGGTGCCTAAACAATGGAGCTCCCCCACATGTGATCCCATTTTGGAAACTAGACCCCCCCCATACAAAAAAATTAGTTTGGCGAAATAAAAAATACAGACATCAGTAAAAAAAAAAAAAAAAAAAAAAAAAAGAATAAAAAAAAAAAGAGCGCCTGCCACTAAGACCAGTGCCAAACGTGACAGCAATGCACGAGTCTCGCATCGCATCATCCACTGCAGTCTGGAAGCGAGCAACTGCGCTGGATAATGTGATGCAAGAGGGCGGGGTGGCAGATGAGAAAGGGCGCAGCGGATGGAAGATGGGAAAGTGCGCAGCGGATGAAGGAGCGGCAGAGGATGGGAAAGGGCGCAGCGGATGGATGATGGGAAATGGCGCAGCGGATGGAGGAGCGGCAGAGGATGGGAAATGGCGCAGCGGATGGAGGAGCGGCAGAGGATGGGAAAGGGCGCAGCGGATGGAAGATGGGAAATGGCGCAGCGGATGGAGGAGCGGCAGAGGATGGGGGGGGTGGGAGGTGAGATGGGGATACCTACCTTACAGGATGGATCTAGGCAGCAGGATCACAGCAGACAGAAGAGGCAGCAGATGAAGGAGGCAACAGATTGAGGAGGGTGAGAGGGGGCAGTAGATGAAGAGGATGGAAGAGAGCAGGCAGCAGATCGGGGAGGGGGGCAGAGTCTGATGGGAGAGAGAGATGGCACATGGAGGAGGGGGGGCCCGGGGGGAGGGTGGCTTGCAGCACATGTGGGGGGAGGGTGGCTTGCAGCAGTACATGTGGGGGGAGGGTGGCTTGCAGCAGTACATGTGGGGGGAGGGTGGCTTGCAGCACATGTGGGGGGAGGGTGGCTGCAAGCCACCCTCCCCCCACATGTACTGCTGCAAGCCACCCTCCCCCCACATGTGCTGCAAGCCACCATCCCCCCACATGTGCTGCAAGCCACCCGCCACCCACATGTGGGGGGAGGGTGGCTTGCAGCACATGTGGGGGGCGGGTGGCTTGCAGCACATGTGGGGGGAGGGTGGCTGCACATGTGGGGGGAGGGTGGCTGCAAGCCACCCTCCCCCCACATGTACTGCTGCAAGCCACCCTCCCCCCACATGTGCTGCAAGCCACCCTCCCCCCACATGTGCTGCAAGCCACCCGCCCCCCACATGTGGGGGGAGGGTGGCTTGCAGCACATGGAGGGATAGGAGGTGTAGTGGCGATGGAGAAGGGGCAGCCGATGAAGGAGGCGGCGGCCGTCGATCGGGAACAGTGGGGGCCGATTCGGGGGCAGCAGCGGCTGAAAAAGGTGGGTGAGACGGCGGCGGGGACAGTGGCGAGCGTGGCGGCGGGGACAGCGGTGGATCGGGAGCGGCGGTGGGGACAGTGGCGCGCGTGGTGGCGGGGACAGCGGTGTATCCGGAGCAGTGGCGGGGACAGCGGTGGATCGGGAGCGGTGGTGGGGACAGTGGCGACGGGGACAGCGGTGGATCGGGAGTGGCGGTGGGGACAGTGGCGAGCGTGGCGACGGGGACAGTGGTGGATCCGGAGCAGCGGCGGGGACAGCGGTGGATCCGGAGCAGCGGCAGGGACAGCGGTGGATCCGGAGCAGCGGCGGGGACAGCGGTGGATCCGGAGCAGCGGCGGGGACAGCGGTGGATCCGGAGCAGCGGCGGGGACAGCGGTGGATCCGGAGCAGCGGCGGGGACAGCGGTGGATCCGGAGCAGCGGTGGGGACAGTGGCGAGCGTGGCGGCGGGGACAGTGGTGGATACGGAGCAGCGGTGGGGACAGTGGCGGCGGGGACAGCGGTGGATCCGGAGCAGCGGTGGGGACAGTGGCGAGCGTGGCGGCGGGGACAGCGGTGGATCCGGAGCAGCGGCGGGGACAGTGGCGAGCGTGGCGGCGGGGACAGTGGTGGATCGGGAGCAGCGGCGGGGCGATCGGAGCCGCGGCGGGGCTGGCGGTGGCGGGCGGGGGTATCGGAGACAGCGGCGGTGGCGGGCGGGGCGATCGGAGACAGCGGCGGTGGCGGGCGGGGCGATCGGAGACAGTGGCGGGGGCGGGCGGGGCGATCGGAGACAGCGGCGGGGGCGGGCGGGGCGATCGGAGACAGGGGGGGACAGGGGCGGGCGATCGGGGACAGGGGCGGGCGGCAACTTGCCGATGGGCACCCGCAGAGACCGCTCTCCTCGGCTTCCAGGGACGGTCACAGGCCGCAGATCCACATTGATTGGAGAGAGCGGTCACAAGACTGGTCTCTCCAATCAGAGCTGGGGGCGGGTGAGACACCGATCACCCAGCTCCAGCCAATGGCCAGTGCTACAGCAGCAGTGATCAGGGCTGGATTTAAATGTTCCAGCCATTTTCAATGGCTGGAACATTACAGTGACTGTAATTGGCTGAGCGGCGTTTGTCAGCCAATCACAGCCTCTGTAGGCTCGGGGAGGAGGCACCACCCCTCCTGAGGTCAGGCAGAGGTCCCCTCCTTCCCGAATCTACCGTTTAATCAAAGAAATTGGACTCCCCGGGGCTCCGGGACCGCGATTTCGCCATGACGTACTGGGTACGTCATGGGTCGTTTAGCACCATGTCACCGTAACGTACCCAGTACGTCAAAGGTCGTTAAGGGGTTAAATAGATATAAAATACATTTATTTTTTACATTTTTTGAAGTTCTTTCTTTCATGCGCTTTTACGTGTTTGAAGAAAAATATATTTAAGAGTATATTTTTTAACACGTACTCACTATCAATGATGCACGGTAGTCTCTGGTAAACCAAAGAGATGGTGGTCGGTGCCGCAGCCGGCTGCGTCTGGTCCCCCAGTCGGGTTGGTGGCCTCCGCCTTTCTCCTGCACCTTCTTAGTAGTTGGACACCCATGCTTCAGCTACGAGAGTCCCGCTCCCCGGCGTTGTGTGTCGGGAGAGCCCGTTTGCCCGTAGACGCTGGCCCATGGGATCTCTAAGCCTGGGCGGTGGCGTTTATCCCTCTAGGTGAGCTGTTGTCTTCTTTCGGGACTTGGGTGGGAAAGGACCTAAAGTCCAGACCTCAATCAGTTAATTAACGGGGTCCGGTAGTTTTGGGACCGCGTTTCAGGGTCTGAGTACCCCCACTTGTCCTCCGGCTTCCGGTCGGTTCCCCGGTTCTGCTCTTGACCTTCACTCTTCCACTCTCCTCAAACTAATCTCTCCTCTATGGGTACCTTCACACTTTAACGATGCAGCAGCGATCCGACCAGCGATCTGACCTGGTCAGGATCGCTGCTGCATCGCTACATGGTCGCTGGTGAGCTGTCAAACAGGCAGATCTCACCAGCGACCAGTGAACAGCCCCCAGCCAGCAGCGACGTGCAAGCGACGCTGCGCTTGCACGGAGCCGCCGTCTGGAAGCTGCGGAGACTGGTAACTAAGGTAAACATCGGGTATGGTTACCCGATGTTTACATTAGTTACCAGCGCACACAGCTTAGCTGTGTGTGCAGGGAGCAGGGAGCCGCGCACACTGAGCGCTGGCTCCTTGCTCTCCTAGCTGCTGTACACATCGGGTTAATTAACCCGATGTGTACTGCAGCTACATGTGCAGAGAGCCGGAGCCGGCAGCACAGGCAGCGTGAGAGCTGCGGAGGCTGGTAACTAAGGTAAATATCGGGTAACCACCTTGGTTACCCGATGTTTATCTTGGTTACAGCTTACCGCAGCTGCCAGACGCCGGCTCCTGCTCCCTGCTCGCTTTATTTGTCGCTCTCTCGCTGTCACACACAGCGATCTGTGTGTCACAGCGGGAGAGCGCCTTTGAAGAAAACGAACCAGGGCTGTGTGTAACGAGCAGCGATCTCGCAGCAGGGGCCAGATCCAGTGTCACACACAGCGAGATCGCTAATGAGGTCACTGCTGCGTCACAAAAAGCGTGACTCAGCAGCGATCTCGGCAGCGAGCTCGCTGTGTGTGAAGCACCCCTAACTGATCTAACTGGTTTTCCTGCCTCAGGGCCTGTGAACTCCTCGGTAAGCATGTCCAACCACCTGGCCACGCCCCCTGTGTGAACATCAAACCCTGAGGAAGGTGACTAGGGTTTTAAAGGTTGGCTGGTGACACCTTTTTAGGGGACGGGTGTTTGTGCAAGGGCCTACCTGTGACTACCTGACTAGTCTAGGGCGTCACATTCACTGCATAATCTCCCAGCAGTCTCCTCTCATCCCCCAGAATCCTCCAGTGTACACTGTATAATCTCCCAGCAGTCTCCTCTCATCCCCCAGAATCCTCCAGTGTACACTGTATATTCTCCCAGCAGTCACCTCTCATCCCCCAGAATCCTCCAGTGTACACTGTATAATCTCCCAGCAGTCTCCTCTCATCCCCCAGAATCCTCCAGTGTACACTGTATAATCTCCCAGCAGTCTCCTCTCATCCCCCAGAATCCTCCAGTGTACACTGTATAATCTCCCAGCAGTCTCCTCTCATAACCCAGAATCCTCCAGTGTACACTGTATAATCTCCCAGCAGTCTCCTCTCATCCCCCAGAATCCTCCGGTGTACACTGTATAATCTCCCAGCAGTCTCCTCTCATCCCCCAGAATCCTCCAGTGTACACTGTATAATCTCCCAGCAGTCACCTCTCATCCCCCAGAATCCTCCAGTGTACACTGTATAATCTCCCAGCAGTCTCCTCTCATCCCCCAGAATCCTCCAGTGTACACTGTATAATCTCCCAGCAGTCTCCTCTCATCCCCCAGAATCCTCCAGTGTACACTGTATAATCTCCCAGCAGTCTCCTCTCCTCTCATCCCCCAGAATCCTCCAGTGTACACTGTATAATCTCCCAGCAGTCTCCTCTCATCCCCCAGAATCCTCCAGTGTACACTGTATAATCTCCCAGCAGTCTCCTCTCATCCCCCAGAATCCTCCGGTGTACACTGTGTAATCTCCCAGCAGTCTCCTCTCATCTCCCAGAATCCTCCAGTGTACACTGTATAATCTCCCAGCAGTCTCCTCTCATCCCCCAGAATCCTCCAGTGTACACTGTATAATCTCCCAGCAGTCTCCTCTCATCCCCCAGAATCCTCTGGTGTACACTGTATAATCTCCCAGCAGTCTCCTCTCATCCCCCAGAATCCTCTGGTGTACACTGTATAATCTCCCAGCAGTCTCCTCTCATCCCCCAGAATCCTCCGGTGTACACTGTATAATCTCCCAGCAGTCTCCTCTCATCCCCCAGAATCCTCCAGTGTACACTGTATAATCTCCCAGCAGTCTCCTCTCATCTCCCAGAATCCTCCAGTGTACACTGTATAATCTCCCAGCAGTCTCCTCTCCTCTCATCCCCCAGAATCCTCCAGTGTACACTGTATAATCTCCCAGCAGTCTCCTCTCATCCCCCAGAATCCTCCAGTGTACACTGTATAATCTCCCAGCAGTCTCCTCTCCTCTCATCCCCCAGAATCCTCCAGTGTACACTGTGTAATCTCCCAGCAGTCTCCTCTCATCCCCCAGAATCCTCCAGTGTACACTGTATAATCTCCCAGCAGTCTCCTCTCATCCCCCAGAATCCTCCAGTGTACACTGTATAATCTCCCAGCAGTCTCCTCTCATCCCCCAGAATCCTCCGGTGTACACTGTATAATCTCCCAGCAGTCTCCTCTCATCCCCCAGAATCCTCCAGTGTACACTGTATAATCTCCCAGCAGTCTCCTCTCATCCCCCAGAATCCTCTGGTGTACACTGTATAATCTCCCAGCAGTCTCCTCTCATCCCCCAGAATCCTCCAGTGTACACTGTATAATCTCCCAGCAGTCTCCTCTCATCCCCCAGAATCCTCCAGTGTACACTGTATAATCTCCCAGCAGTCTCCTCTCATCCCCCAGAATCCTCCAGTGTACACTGTATAATCTCCCAGCAGTCTCCTCTCATCCCCCAGAATCCTCCAGTGTACCCTGTATAATCTCCCAATAGTCTCCTCTCATCCCCCAGAATCCTCTGGTGTACACTGTATAATCTCCCAGCAGTCACCTCTCCGGTCAGCAGCTCTGTGATCTTCTTGGTGAGTTCTAGAATCTTCTTCTCCGGTATGGGTGAGTGCGGGGCTTCTGTGATGAGGCTCCACCCTCCAGACTTCTGGGCATTGATGATGATGGGAGTCAAACAATCGTCCAATATCTTCCTCACTATGGTGTAATCCTGAGTATGGAGAGAGGCGGGGGAGAGCGGATCACTGATTGTGCACACGACGCTGGGGGCTTTATGTGCAGTGTGTGGAATAGGACAGAGGTTACAGAGCAGCAAGAAAAAAATCAGCTAAGGCTAGGTTCACATTTCCGTTGTTTTTCATCAGTCACATGAGTTGCTTGACACTTGTGACTGATGCGTTGTACAATGGATGACAAGAATAGAATTCATTGTTGGACTTCGTTGTAAAAGAGAGCGTGATCAGCTGATCGTTCACAATAGCCTGCTGCTGTGAGCGATCGGCTGATCACCCGGTGGCCGGCTAATGAGAGCGATCAGCCGATTGCTCACAGTAGCCGGCCACCGGATGATCAGCCGATCGCTCACAGCAGCAGGCTGCCGGGTGATCAGCTGATCGTTCGGCCGCAGAGAATGTGTGCGGGGGGCGGAGTGCGGGGAGGGTTGAGCCGAGCGGGGCCATGGAGCTGAGGACGTCAGTGCCGGGGACTGAATGGCTGGGGACAGGTGAGTGAGTGTGTGTGTGTGTGTGGTAGTGTGTGTGTGTGTGTGTGTGTGTGTGTGTGTGTATGTGTAAATGCCGAGTGCGGGAGTGGGCGGAGCCGAGCGGGGAAGTGTCGGGCTCTGCACACGTAGCCAGTGTAAATATCGGGTAACTAAGCAAAGCACTTTGCTTGGTTACTCAATATTTACCTTGGTTACCAGCGTACACCGCTTAGCGCTGACTCCTTGCACACGTAGCCATGGTAAATATCGGGTAACTAACCAAAGCGCATTGCTTAGTAACCCGATGTGTACCCTGGTTATTTGTGCAGGGAGCCAGAGAAAGCATGCGCAGCGAAATCCTACGGATTGCGCTGCTCAAAAAACGTTACATGCTGCATTGCTGCCGCCCGACGGTCAGTCGTTCCACGACTGATCAGTCGGGCGGAGGATGCAACGCAGCTTCATCAGTCACAATCCGCCGCTCATACAAGTCTATGGGAACAATGGAATCCGCCAAACGGATTCCGTTATTTACCAGAGCCGCGGATTGTGACTGATACAAATTGACGGAAATGTGAACCTAGCCTAAGAAGTCAGGAAATAAAAACCTGATGTGAACTCAGATCCGCAGCTGCAGAGATTTAATCAATGTGCAAATACTATGTACGACTATATCAATTGTTAAGGTACAGTACACTACAACGATAAACTGGGCAGGAGATAAGAGAAATATACAGGAGTTTACCTCTCCACTCAGCAGATAATATAGAATATACAGGAGTTTACCCCTCCACTCAGCAGATAATATAGAATATACAGGAGTTTACCTCTCCACTCAGCAGATAATATAGAATATACAGGAGTTTACCTCTCCACTCAGCAGATAATATAGAATATACAGGAGTTTATCTCTCCACTCAGCAGATAATATAGAATATACAGGAGTTTACCTCTCCCCTCAGCAGATAATATAGAATATACAGGAGTTTACCCCTCCACTCAGCAGATAATATAGAATATACAGGAGTTTACCCCTCCACTCAGCAGATAATATAGAATATACAGGAGTTTACCTCTCCACTCAGCAGATAATATAGAATATACAGGAGTTTATCCCTCCACTCAGCAGATAATATAGAATATACAGGAGTTTACCCTCCACTCAGCAGATAATATAGAATATACAGGAGTTTACCCCTCCACTCAGCAGATAATATAGAATATACAGGAGTTTACCCCTCCACTCAGCAGATAATATAGAATATACAGGAGTTTACCTCTCCACTCAGCAGATAATATAGAATATACAGGAGTTTGCCCTCCACTCAGCAGATAATATAGAATATACAGGAGTTTACCCTCCACTCAGCAGATAATATAGAATATACAGGAGTTTACCCCTCCACTCAGCAGATAATATAGAATATACAGGAGTTTACCTCTCCACTCAGCAGATAATATAGAATATACAGGAGTTTACCCTCCACTCAGCAGATAATATAGAATATACAGGAGTTTACCCTCCACTCAGCAGATAATATAGAATATACAGGAGTTTACCCTCCACTCAGCAGATAATATAGAATATACAGGAGTTTACCTCTCCATTCAGCAGATAATATAGAATATACAGGAGTTTACCCTCCACTCAGCAGATAATATAGAATATACAGGAGTTTACCCTCCACTCAGCAGATAATATAGAATATACAGGAGTTTACCCTCCACTCAGCAGATAATATAGAATATACAGGAGTTTACCCTCCACTCAGCAGATAATATAGAATATACAGGAGTTTACCTCTCCACTCAGCAGATAATATAGAATATACAGGAGTTTACCTCTCCATTCAGCAGATAATATAGAATATACAGGAGTTTACCCTCCACTCAGCAGATAATATAGAATATACAGGAGTTTACCCCTCCACTCAGCAGATAATATAGAATATACAGGAGTTTACCCTCCACTCAGCAGATAATATAGAATATACAGGAGTTTACCTCTCCACTCAGCAGATAATATAGAATATACAGGAGTTTACCTCTCCACTCAGCAGATAATATAGAATATACAGGAGTTTACCTCTCCACTCAGCAGATAATATAGAATATACAGGAGTTTACCCCTCCACTCAGCAGATAATATAGAATATACAGGAGTTTACCCTCCACTCAGCAGATAATATAGAATATACAGGAGTTTACCTCTCCACTCAGCACAGTATATATTGGGCAGTTACGTCTCCCCTCAGCACAGTATATATGGGGCAGTTACCTCTCCACTCAGCACAGTATATATGGGGCAGTTCCCTCTCCCCTCAGCACAGTATATATGGGGCAGTCACCTCTCCCCTCAGCACAGTATATATGGGGCAGTTCCCTCTCCCCTCAGCACAGTATATATGGGGCAGTTCCCTCTCCCCTCAGCACAATATATGGGGCAGTCGCCTCTCCCCTCAGCACAATATATGGGGCAGTCGCCTCTCCCCTCAGCACAGTATATATGGGGCAGTCGCCTCTGCCCTCAGCACAGTATATATGGGGCAGCCCCCTCTCCCCTCAGCACAGCACAGTATATGGGGCAGTCACCTCTCCCCTCAGCACAGTATATATGGGGCAGTTACCTCTCCCCTCAGCACAGTATATGGGGCAGTTACCTCTCCCCTCAGCACAGTATATGGGGCAGTCACCTCTCCCCTCAGCACAGTATATATGGGGCAGTTCCCTCTCCCCTCAGCACAGTATATGGGGCAGTTCCCTCTCCTCTCAGCACAGTATATATGGGGCAGTCCCCTCTCCCCTCAGCACAGTATATATGGGGCAGTTACCTCTCCCCTCAGCACAGTATATATGGGGCAGTTACCTCTCCCCTCAGCACAGTATATATGGGGCAGTCACCTCTCCCCTCAGCACAGTATATATGGGGCAGTTCCCTCTCCCCTCAGCACAGTATATATGGGGCAGTTCCCTCTCCCCTCAGCACAGTATATGGGGCAGTTCCCTCTCCCCTCAGCACAGTATATATGGGGCAGTTCCCTCTCCCCTCAGCACAGTATATATGGGGCAGTTCCCTCTCCCCTCAGCACAGTATATATGGGGCAGTTCCCTCTCCCCTCAGCACAGTATATATGGGGCAGTTCCCTCTCCCCTCAGCACAGTATATGGGGCAGTTCCCTCTCCCCTCAGCACAGTATATATGGGGCAGTCACCTCTCCCCTCAGCACAGTATATATGGGGCAGTGCCCTCTCCCCTCAGCACAGTATATATGGGGCAGTTACCTTTCCCCTCAGCACAGTATATGGGGCAGTTCCCTCTCCCCACAGCACAGTATATGGGGCAGTTACCTCTCCGCTCATGAGGCAGATGATCTCTAGGGCGCAGTCGATGATTCTTCTGGACGTCGCCGCCTCCATTCTCTCTCAGGTGTGGGATGATGCTGGGGATGGCGTCTTCAGGATTCTTTATGGTAACAGCTGACATTAGGGAGAACAAGCTGCAGCTGCTGAAAAGAAGGACCTGTGATGAAGTCATCGCCATGTGACCATGATGGGTGGAGCTCAGCAGAGAAGATATGAAGGACTTGTGATGTGACTGGTGTATGGGGCGATGCTCCACAGTAATAGAAGAATGGAGATAGTCACAGGAGCAGCCGGCACTGCGCTCCTCTCCTCACTAGAGAATGGACTTCACTCAGTGTATATAGTGAGGGTGTATGAAGACACATCCGTATCTATAGGCTATTACGTATATATGTAGTGTATATCAAAAGGATATATGAGGGCAAATACCTGTATATATATATAGGATGTGAGGTAAATATATATATATATATATATACAATAGGGTATATTATGGAGATATATGATGTCACATACCTGTATACATAGGATATGATGTACAGTGGTGTTCATAAGTCCTGCATAGGATAAATTGATTTTTCAGGTTTTAGCTGTTTTCTGTGGAATATCTTCGATGCTACTGTGACATATTATATATGGTTTTGTTCAGAAAATAATTTTGCATTCTCTCCCTGTAATATTTGTAGCTTTTGAAGCAGTTTTGCCTGCAATTATTGCAACAATATGGGAATTGAAAGCACAACTAAATATTGTACAGCTTCAGATCCAAAATTAGCCAATCACAGATGAGGTTCTTGTGACCAATCATAGCCTGGATATGGCAGCCAATCATATTCCATTACATTGCCTCACATCTGCTGCTTAGTTGGTTTTATCTGTAGGTCCATGTAGTGAGTGATACTGTAGAGCTTTATGATGGAGTCTTCAGATTGTTGTCAGCGGAGGATCGTGTGCGAGTTGTGGTGCTACATGAGGAGGGTTACACTGGCCCCAGATCACAGGGAAGGGCGGCTGTAATCAGAGGACAGGGGTAAGAATTGTGCAGAAACATAAGCAGGAATTACCCAGGACAGGCCCAGATCTGGGAGGATAGATACTGATAGGAACATCCCCTACCAATGGAAGGCTCACCTCTCCTCAGCTTCTGCGAGAATGGCAAGAAAAGGGCAGTATTGAGGTAGCAACATCAACTGTTAGGAAGAGATGTTTGGAAGCAGGATTGAGGGGTGCAAGGCCCGAAAGAAGCCATTGATGACAGCCATACAGGGTGCAAGGCCCGAAAGAAGCCATTGATGACAGCCATACAAAGACAAAGGCGAAAACTGTGGGAATTGAAATATTCAAAATGGAGGAAGGAGGAGTGGGAAAAAGTGCTCTTTAGTGATGAAAGCAGTTTTTGCATTTTAGGAAATGATGGCAAGTCTTATGTGAGAAGGTTTCCACATGAAGAGCACAAGCCAGAGTGAGCTGTGACACATCGGATGACAGTAATGGTCTGGGCTGTATGGCCGCCAATGGTGTTGGAAGGCTTCATATTGGGGAGGGTTAATGCAAAAAATACATAGACATCCTTAATAAGAAAATGCTGCCTTCTGCTCAACACCTGTATCAGGGGATTATATCTTCCAGGATGATAATGCTCCTTGTCACAGAGCTAAGACAGTAACGGAAAAGAAGAATAAGGTGGCTACTACTGACCGGCCAGCCCAGTCCCCAGACCTCAATCCAATGGAAAATATTTGGCACAAGGTATCAATAGAGATATCTAAAAAACAGCCAAGGACTAAGAGAGAGATGATTGAGGCTCTGATACAGGAAGGAACCACATCATCACTCGTGACCATCTGCAGAAGCTCGTGCACTCAATGCCACAGAGATGCAAAGGCTCCAATAAAGTATTAGACGCTAAAGAGGCACTCAAAAGGCCCGAATCAGGACTCTGAATTAAATAAAAAATAAATCTTAAACAGTAAAATTTAAGTCTGTGTGACCTTGCATTGGAAGGTACTGAACTTAGAAACCTGTTCATCATTCTACACACTGCACTGGTGTAGGTATGGCTATGCTGTAAAAAAATATCAAAAATGCACAACCATAACAATGTATACACTTAGGACATTCAAAAAGGAGTCTGGCATACAATGAGGGAAGCAGAAACATATATGTTCCACCAGTGTCACTGCAGAGATGCAGAAGTATGAAATATAGAGTGTTCTTTCTGCCTATGCAGGACTTATAAACACCACTGTATATATGTATGTAGGGTATATAATGGGGATATATGAGGTCACATACCTGTATATATAAGATATGATGTATATATGTATGTAGGGTATATAATGGGGATATATGAGGTCACATACCTGTATATATAGGATATGATGTATATATGTATGTAGGGTATATAATGGGGATATATGAGGTCACATACCTGTATATATAGGATATGATGTATATATGTATGTAGGGTATATAATGGGGATATATGAGGTCACATACCTGTATATATAGGATATGATGTATATATGTATGTAGGGTATATAATGGGGATATATGAGGTCACATACCTGTATATATAGGATATGATGTATATATGTATGTAGGGTATATAATGGGGATATATGAGGTCACATACCTGTATATATAGGATATGATGTATATATGTATGTAGGGTATATAATGGGGATATATGAGGTCACATACCTGTATATATAGGATATGATGTATATATGTATGTAGGGTATATAATGGGGATATATGAGGTCACATACCTGTATATATAGGATATGATGTATATATGTATGTAGGGTATATAATGGGGATATATGAGGTCACATACCTGTATATATAGGATATGATGTATATATGTATGTAGGGTATATAATGGGGATATATGAGGTCACATACCTGTATATATAGGATATGATGTATATATGTATGTAGGGTATATAATGGGGATATATGAGGTCACATACCTGTATATATAGGATATGATGTATATATGTATGTAGGGTATATAATGGGGATATATGAGGTCACATACATGTATATATAGGATATGATGTATATATTGTGAGACTCATGTGGGATTAGTGGATGAGGGCAGGTATATCTCACCCCGGTATCGGTCCTATGTGACTTAGCCTGGCCAGGATCACCTGGCTACTAATGGATTAATGGGAGGTGAAGGACGGAGGTAAAAGGAATCTGGGAAGTTGGGGGAGGGTCTCCATCTGGGAACACAGTAAGCCTGTCTGTGTAGGAGACACTTGTGAGGAGCAGTGCCTGATGTTTGTATGGTTTAGCTGGAAGGGAGAAGCCCTCCAGTTGGTAGTTAGGATAACACCGTGTATAGTTAGCGCCGGACAGGCAAGGATTTATTTTGTTGGTGTTTTTTTTCTTTTTGTTTATGCTTCACTGCAATAAACCTGACCAAGCGTCAGTTACACCTTGAATTCAGCTGTCTGCCTGAGGTGAATACGTGCCCTTTGAACCCAGCAAAGGCGATCCCGGAGCGTGTTATCACATTGTGGTGGAGAACGCGGGCAGCACGTTACAGCGCATCATAATGGATGACGTGGTGAAAGCGCTGGTACAATCCGCAGCTGTGCAGCAGGAGGCTAATCGCTTGATGTCGGCACAGTTGAAGGAACTGGTGGAATCGACGGTTAGAGACCGCCAACTTTTGCAGCACGTGGCGCAGCGTCTGGCGACCGTACCGGAGAGTAATGCGGAGGCTGACCAGAGGGTGATTCATGTGAGTCGGTGCTGGCAGAAATTAACCACAGAGGACGATGTGGAAGCTTACCTGACCACGTTTGAACGGACGGCGGAGCGGGAAAAGTGGCCAAAGGAGCGATGGGCCGACTTGCTTGCACCGTTCCTAGCAGGTGAGGCCCAAAAAGCCTACTTTGATCTTGAGCCTGAAGCAGCGCATGACTTTGATAAACTAAAAGCCAAGATCCTTGCTCGGCTGGGAGTGACGACGGCCGTGCGAGCACAGAGAGTTCATCAATGGACTTATCAGCCCGATAAACCACCGCGGTCACAGATGTTTGACCTCATTCACTTGACCAAGAAATGGCTACAGTCCGAGGTTTTGACGGCGCCAGAGATGGTACAAAGAATCGTTCTTGATAAATACCTAAGAGCTCTACCGCCATCTCTGAGAAAGTGGGTAAGCCATGGAAACCCCACGACAGCGGATCAGCTAGTGGATCTAGTGGAGCGTTATTCCTTGGCAGAAGGACTTATGGACGATGCTACACATCCTCGCTCTTCCCCTTCTCGACGAGGATCTGGTAAGACTGTTCCAGGGTCATGGGGAGGAGGAAAATATCCTAAGGCAGTGGAGGAGGAAAACAGGACTGCTGGCCCTGTGAGGGCTAAGATGCCAAACTATGGTCTTAGCAAGGGGCCCGTGAGGTGTTTCCGCTGCCAGGAGGTGGGCCACATTGCTGCAAACTGTCCAGTAACTGCAGAACCGATGCAGTGCGATGTCACGGACTTTGAAAAACGCAGGGCTATGGTTGCACGGGTAGTGTGTGTTGCTGCATGTCAAGGCGATATGAGAAAACACCTGTGTGAAGTGTCCATTGATGGCAATACTGTTGTTGCACTATTAGACTCGGGAAGTGTGGTGACTCTGGTAAAGGCCAGTCTGGTAGCAGTCCCGATGGGACAGTCAGATAAATTTTCTGTGACATGTGTGCATGGAGACACCTGCTCGTACCTCACAACGGTCTCCTGCATTACTACGCCCTATGGGTCTGTGCATCATAAGGTGGGACTAGTACCAGCATTATTGCATGATATCATTTTGGGCAGGGATTTTCCCCACTTCTGGCAGTTGTGGGAGAACCAGTTAGTACCCCAGGGTAGCCGCACGGATGATCCTTCTCCCACACCTTGTGTGGGCCCGGAGCCACTAGAGGATGCCCCACAAGAGGGTTCAGAGGAGGAATCCGCTGAAAACAACCCCCAGTTCCCCTTTTCAGTTCTCGCGGGTGATTCCGATGAACCCGGGGCAGAGGCGGACACGGGTGGCTGTCCCCCTTCCTCTTGGCTGAATTCGGAAGTCCAGAAAGATGACTTCCAAAGTGAGCAAATGAGAGATCCTACCCTTTCTCAGGCTATAAAAAATGTTAAAATGATAAACGGGGTGCAGGTGGATGCAGGTACTAGGCTGTCTTACCCCTACATGGCACTGGAGAATGACTTTCTCTATCAGATAGAGAAGAAGGGGGATGACACAGTACAACGATTGGTTGTGCCGAGAGCCTACAGGCGGAGAGTGCTGGACCTGGCACACGGACACATGATGGGGGGACACCTGGGGGTCCAGAAAACTACCGAAAGGATATTACACTGTTTTGTTTGGCCAGGCATGCATCACGATATTCGCACCTATTGCGAGTCTTGTCCCGACTGCCAAATCTCTGCGCCTAGGCCCCGTTTCTGTAGCCCCTTAGTACCTCTGCCTATCATCGAGATCCCATTTGAGAGAATTGGGATGGATTTAGTTGGACCCCTCCCCAAGTCTGCACGAGGACACCAGCACATCCTTGTCATCTTGGATTATGCCACTCGTTACCCCGAGGCCATCCCTTTGCGTAACACGGCCACCAAGACCATTGCCAAGGAGCTGGTGCATGTGTTTAGTCGGGTTGGTGTCCCAAAACAAATACTCACAGACCAAGGAACCCCCTTTATGTCTAAAGTAATGAAAGAACTCTGCAGGCTGTTACAAATAGCACAGTTACGCACCTCCGTGTATCACCCTCAAACGGACGGACTGGTCGAGCGGTTTAACAAAACTTTGAAACAGATGCTCCGTAAGGCGATAGACAAGGACGGGAAGAACTGGGACTACTTACTCCCGTATTTGCTTTTTGCCATCCGGGAGGTGCCCCAGTCTTCCACCGGGTTCTCTCCTTTCGAGCTTCTGTACGCCCGACGTCCCCGTGGACTGTTAGATGTCGCTAAAGAAACCTGGGAGGGACAGGTCACCCCGTTCAAAAGTGTAATAGACCATGTAACCCAAATGCAGGACCGTATTGCGGCGGTGATGCCCATCGTTAAAGAGCATATGATACATGCTCAAGGAGCACAGAAAAGGATTTATGATAGGGGGGCCAAGATCCGTACTTTTGCACCCGGAGATAGGGTGTTGATCCTGGTCCCCACGGCAGAAAGCAAATTTCTGGCAAAGTGGCAAGGCCCATTTGAAATTAAGGAACGGGTGGGTGAGGTAAACTACAAAGTGTACCAGGCTGGTAAAAGGAAGCCTGAACAGATTTATCACGTGAATCTGATAAAACCCTGGAAGGACCGTCCAGCTCTGTCAGCAGGTCTGGCCCTTCCGGTCTGCAAGCAGACCATACCGGAGGTAGGGACTGCGGAGACTCTGTCGGAGCGGCAAAAGACCGACGTCAAGCAGTTTGTAATCAACAATCACGAGTTTTTCTCGGAAAAGCCCGGGCAGACCACTCTCATTAAACATGACATCATAACAGAGCCTGGGGTAACAGTTCAGGTAAAGCCCTACCGAATACCGGAAGCTCGGCGAGAAGCTGTCTCCCGAGAAGTGAAGACCATGTTAGAGTTAGGTGTAATCGAGGAATCGCATAGCGCCTGGTCGAGTCCGATTGTGTTAATACCGAAACCAGACGGCTCCATTAGATTCTGCAATGACTTCAGGAGATTAAATGCAGTCTCCAAATTTGATGCATACCCTATGCCACGGGTCGATGAATTAATAGATCGGCTTGGAAAAGCCCGGTATATCACGACCCTAGACTTAACGAAGGGCTATTGGCAGATCCCGCTAACAGAGGCCGCTAAAGAGAAAACTGCGTTTTCTACACCGGAAGGTTTATACCAGTATGTGTATATGCCGTTTGGACTACACGGGGCACCGGCAACCTTTCAAAGGTTGATGGACCGAGTCCTGAGGCCCCATAGGCAGTATGCTTCTGCGTATTTGGATGACATAGTCATTTCCACATCTTCTCCTCTTCCTCTCACTGTTGGGGTCCCTCAAGGTTCAGTCCTTGGCCCTCTTCTTTTCTCCCTCTACACTGCCCCAATTGGTCAGACCATCAGCAGATTTGGCTTTCAGTACCATCTTTATGCTGATGACACACAGCTATACACCTCCTCCCCTGAGCTCACCCCCGCTGTACTACAGAACACAAGTGACTGCCTGACTGCAGTTTGCAATGTCATGTCTGCTCTTTATCTGAAACTTAACCTTTCCAAAACTGAACTTCTTCTTTTCCCTCCATCTTCCAACTTTCCTCAACCTGACATCTCCCTCTCTGTGTGTGGCACAACGATAAGTCCTAGGCCGCAAGCCCGCTGCCTGGGGGTTATACTTGACACTGATCTCTCCTTCACCTCCCACATACAATCTCTTGCCCGCACCTGCCGCTTGCACCTCAAGAACATCTCTAGAATCCGCCCCTTTCTCACAATGGAAACGACAAAAACCCTCACCGTGGCCCTGATCCACTCTCGCTTGGACTACTGTAACTCTCTATTAATTGGTCTCCCCCTAACTAGACTCTCTCCTTTACAGTCAATCCTTAATGCAGCAGCCAGGGTCACCTATCTGGCTAACCGCTACTCGGATGCCTCTGCTCTGTGCCAGTCATTGCACTGGCTGCCCATATATCATAGGATCCAATTCAAACTGCTTGTTCTCGCCCACAAAGCTCTCCACAGTGCAGCACCCCCCTACATCTCCACCCTCCTCTCTGTCTATCAGTCCACCCGTTCTCTACGCTCTGGAAGCGACTTTCGACTAACATCCACACTAATTCGAACCTCCCACTCCCGGATCCAAGACTTCTTCCGAGCTGCACCAACCCTCTGGAACGCTCTACCCCAAGAAGTTAGGACAAATCACAACTTACTCAGCTTCAGACGCACCCTAAAGACGCATCTTTTTAGGGCGGCCTATCACACTCCCTAATCAGATTCGATTCACATAGTCCCTCTACAACCTCTCACAACATAGCTCCACATCAAACTCCATGGCACCCAAAGGCATCTCAAGGCTCGGGCCCACTGGTCCAGGAAACCATTATCCAGCCCCATTTCCGTGAGATGGCTGGATTGTCATTGTAAATAAGCACTTGAACCTTGCCTCTCCCCCCATCTCATTGTAGATTGTAAGCTCTCACGAGCAGGGTTGTATTTTTTCCCCTCTAAATATTGTATTTCTATAACTGTTACTTGTATGTATATGATCCTCCTGAATTGTAAAGCGCTACGGAATATGTTGGCGCTATAGAAATAAAGATTATTATTATTATTATTATTTACAGCCTGGACTGGGAGACGCACCTCCAGAAACTAGAGGCCGTGATTGAGGACCTGCGGGAGGCGGGTCTAACAGCAAACCCCAAGAAATGTCATATCGGGCTGGAAGAAGCCCGGTATTTGGGATACGTAATTGGGAGGGGAATTGTTAAACCCCAGAATGACAAGATACAAGCCATTCAGAACTGGCCGCAACCAGTCAACAAGAAGCAGGTGAGAGCGTTTTTGGGAATAGCCGGCTACTACCGACGGTTCATTCCCAATTTTGCGGCTACCGCTGTTCCCCTGACGGACCTTACCAAAGGGAAAGACTCTGTCATGATCAAATGGACCTCGGCAGCCGAAGAAGCCTTCCATAACTTAAAACTAGCTCTTTGCTCTCAACCTGTGCTAATGACACCTGACTTCCGCAGCGAGTTCGTGGTCCAAACGGACGCTTCTGATGCCGGTATAGGGGCTGTATTGTCACAACTGAAGGATGGAGAGGAACATCCGGTCCTTTATCTTAGTCGGAAACTTAATAAGCATGAACGCAACTATGCCATAGTGGAAAAAGAATGCTTAGCCATTAAGTGGGCTCTAGAGTCCCTTAAATATTACTTGATTGGAAGGAAGTTCCGGCTGATCACTGACCATGCCCCTCTCAAGTGGATGCACTTGAATAGGGAACGGAATGGCCGAGTGACCCGGTGGTTCCTTGCACTTCAGGCCTACCGTTTTACAGTGGAGCACCGCCCGGGGGTGCGGATGGGGAATGCTGATGCCCTGTCTCGTGTGCACTGTTTTGTGGGTGCTGTTGCTCAGCTGCAGTGGTCTGAGCAGAGGGGGGGGATATGTGAGACTCATGTGGGATTAGTGGATGAGGGCAGGTATATCTCACCCCGGTATCGGTCCTATGTGACTTAGCCTGGCCAGGATCACCTGGCTACTAATGGATTAATGGGAGGTGAAGGACGGAGGTAAAAGGAGTCTGGGAAGTTGGGGGAGGGTCTCCATCTGGGAACACAGTAAGCCTGTCTGTGTAGGAGACACTTGTGAGGAGCAGTGCCTGGTGTTTGTATGGTTTAGCTGGAAGGGAGAAGCCCTCCAGTTGGTAGTTAGGATAACACCGTGTATAGTTAGTGCCGGACAGGCAAGGATTTATTTTGTTGGTGTTTTTTTTTTCTTTTTGTTTATGCTTCACTGCAATAAACCTGACCAAGCGTCAGTTACACCTTGAATTCGGCTGTCTGCCTGAGGTGAATACGTGCCCTTTGAACCCAGCAAAGGCGATCCCGGAGCGTGTTATCACAGTATGTAGGGTATATAATGGGGATATATGAGGTCACATACCTGTATATATAGGATATGATGTATATATGTATGTAGGGTATATAATGGGGATATATGAGGTCACATACCTGTATATATAGGATATGATGTATATATGTATGTAGCGTATATAATGGGGATATATGAGGTCACATACCTGTATATATAGGATATGATGTATATATGTATGTAGGGTATATAATGGGGATATATGAGGTCACATACCTGTATATATAGGATATGATGTATATATGTATGTAGGGTATATAATGGGGATATATGAGGTCACATACCTGTATATATAGGATATGATGTATATATGTATGTAGGGTATATAATGGGGATATATGAGGTCACATACCTGTATATATAGGATATGATGTATATATATGTAGGGTATATAATGGGGATATATGAGGTCACATACCTGTATATATAGGATATGATGTATATATGTATGTAGGGTATATAATGGGGATATATGAGGTCACATACCTGTATATATAGGATATGATGTATATATGTATGTAGGGTATATAATGGGGATATATGAGGTCACATACCTGTATATATAGGATATGATGTATATATGTATGTAGGGTATATAATGGGGATATATGAGGTCACATACCTGTATATATAGGATATGATGTATATATGTATGTAGGGTATATAATGGGGATATATGAGGTCACATATCTGTGTATGTAGGATATGATGTATATATGTATGTAGGGTATATAATGGGGATATATAAGGTCACATACCTGTATATATAGGATATGATATATATATATATATATATATATATATATATATATATATATATATATATATATATACTAGAAGGTGGCCCGATTCTATGCATCGGGTATTCTAGAATTTACGTATTGTGTAGTTCATGTATGATTTTTGTTATATATATATATATATAGATGTTGTTGTGTGTAGTTACCAAGTGTTTGTGTAGGGCGCTGTACATGTTCTGGGTGTTGTCTGGGTGTGATGGGGGGTGAGAGCGGTGTTGTTTGTGTGTTGCGTTGTTTGTGGAGCGCTGTGTGTGTAGCGTTGTGTGTGTGTGTTGCGCGGTTTGTGTGTGTGTGGTGTGTTTTGGGGGGAGGTATGTTTTGTGCAATGTGTGTGTTGTGCGGTATGTGCGTATATTTGTGTGTGCAGCGTTGTCTGTGTGTGGGTGTCTGTGTAGGGCAGTTGTTTGTGGTTCCCAGTGTGTGTGTGTGGTGTGTTGTGCAGTGCGCGCGCGCGCGCGTGTGTGTGTGTGTTGGGGGAGGTGTGCACTTCCCATCGTGCTCCATCCCCCATGCAGCGCACTCCCCATCGTGCTCCATCCCCCATGCAGCGCACTCCCTATCATGCTCCATCTCCCATCCTGCGCACTCCCAAACGTGCTCCATCCGCCATGCTGCGCACTCCCAAACGTGCTCCATCCGCCATGCTGCACACTCCCAAACGTGCTCCATCCGCCATGCTGCGCACTCCCAAACGTGCTCCATCCGCCATGCTGCGCACTCCCCATCGTGCTCCATCCCCCATGCTGCGCACTCCCAAACGTGCTCCATCCGCCATGCTGCGCACTCCCAAACGTGCTCCATCTCCCATGCTGCGCACTCCCAAACGTGCTCCATCCGCCATGCTGCGCACTCCCAAACGTGCTCCATCCGCCATGCTGCGCCAGCATCAGCCTCTCTACCCGCAGCATCAGCCTCTCTGTCCCCAGCATCAGCCTCTCTGTCCCCAGCATCAGCCTCTCTGTCCCCAGCATCAGCCTGTCTGTCCCCAGCATCAGCCTCTTTGTCCCCAGCATCAGCCTCTCTGTCCCCAGCATCAGCCTCTCTGTCCCCAGCATCAGCCTCTCTGTCCCCAGCATCAGCCTCTCTGTCCCCAGCATCAGCCTCTCTTCTCCCAGCATCAGCCTCTCTCATCCCAGCATCAGCCTCTCTGTCCCCAGCATCAGCCTCTCTGTCCCCAGCATCAGCCTCTCTGTCCCCAGCATCAGCCTCTCCTCTCTGTCCCCAGCATCAGCCTCTCTCCTCCCAGCCTTCCCCAGCATCAGCCTCTCTCCTCCCAGCCTCCCCCAGCATCAGCCTCTCTCCTCCCAGCCTCCCCCAGCATCAGCCTCCCCCAGCATCAGCCTCTCTTCTTCCAGCCTCCCCCAGCATCAGCCTCTCTCCTTCCAGCCTCCCCCAGCATCAGCCTCCCTCTCCCAGCCTTCCCCAGGATCAGCCTCTCTCCTCCCAGCCTCCGTCCTCCCAGCCTTCCCAGCATCAGCTTTCCCCTCCCAGCCTCCCTCAGCATCAGCCTTCCCCAGCATCAGCCTCTCTCCTCCCAGCCTCAGCCTCTCTCCTTCCAGCCTCCCCCAGCATCAGCCTCTCTCCTTCCAGCCTCCCTCAGCATCAGCCTCCCTTTCCCAGCCTTCCCCAGGATCAGCCTCTCTCCTCCCAGCCTCCTTCCTCCCAGCCTCCTCCTCCCAGCCTCCTTCAGCATCAGCCTTCCCCTCCCAGTCTCCCTCAGCATCAGCCTCCCCCTCCCAGCCTTCCCCAAGATCAGCCTCTCTGCTCCCAGCCTCCTCCAGCACGCCGTGCTCCTCTGGCGACACTCACACACACCCGATCCCGACACTCACACACACCCGATCGCATACACTCACACACACAGACACTGACGATATCGCACATATGCGCTCACAGTCACAACATCCGGAGATACCACATGCTTCTGGCCATGTGATCCTCCGTCAGGTCCTGGAAGGTCACAACAGCACAGTATCGAGACCGAGAAGCAAGCGATATCGCCGAATGCTGTGAGTGTGTGGATGCGATGTGATGTGTGTGTGAGGTGTGTGTGAGGTGTGTGTGTGAGGTGTGTGTGAGGTGTGTGTGTGAGGTGTGTGTGAGGTGTGTGTGTGAGAGTGAGTGGGATCTGATGTGTGTGTATGTGTGTGTGCTGTTATGTGTGTGCGTGTGGATCTTCCGCCGCTGCAGGACCTTGATGCGCTTGTAACCATGCCAACGTATCCCGTCCCCCGCTCGCACGGGAGCCCACACCACTCCCGTGCGAGCGGGGGATGGGGGACGTGGGGGGGAGTACAGTACTCACCCCCCTTAACAGCCGTGTCAGTTCGGGGAATGCGCGGGGGGGGAGAGGGGGGTGGGGAGTACACTACTCACCTCCGTGACAGCCGTGTCAGTTCGGGGAATGCGCGGGGGGAGGTGGGCGGGGCCAGAGCTAACGTGCGTTGTGTGAGGGGGGCGGGGCGTGGCCGAATTGCCAATGCCTGCAGGGTGCCGGGGCGAGAGGCCAATCTGTGGGGGGGCGGAGCCCGCTGTCTTGTGTGCTCTACCATTACCCCCAGCAGGACGCCCGCTGTCTTGTGTGGCTCTACCATTACCCCCAGCAGCCGCCCGCTGTCTTTGTGTGTGGCTCTACCATTACCTCCAGCAGCACGCCCGCTGTCTTGTGTGTGGCTCTACCATTACCCCCAGCAGCACGCCCGCTGTCTTGTGTGGCTCTACCATTACCCCCAGCAGCCGCCCGCTGTCTTTGTGTGTGGCTCTACCATTACCCCCAGCAGCACGCCCGCTGTCTTGTGTGGCTCTACCATTACCCCCAGCAGGACGCCCGCTGTCTTGTGTGGCTCTACCATTACCCCCAGCAGGACGCCCGCTGTCTTGTGTGTGGCTCTACCATTACCCCCAGCAGCACGCCCGCTGTCTTGTGTGTGGCTCTACCATTACCCCCAGCAGCACGCCCGCTGTCTTGTGTTTTTAAAAATAAAAAAAACAAAAAAACCTAAAAGTTCAAATCACCCCCCTTTCACCCCATTGAAAATTAAAGGGTTAAAAAATAAGTAAATATACACATATTTGGTATCGCCGCGTTCAGAAATACCCGATCTATTAAAATATCAAATCAATTAATCTGATTGGTAAACGGCGTAGTGGCAAAAAAATTCCAAACGCCAAAATTACGTTTTTTGGTCGCCGCATGTTTTATGCAAAATGCAATAACAGGCGATCAAAACGTAGCATCTGCGCAAAAATGGTACCATTAAAAATGTTAGCTCGAGACGCAAAAAAACAAGACATCACTGAGCCATAGATCCCGAAAAATGAGAACGCTACGTGTTTCGGAAAATGGCGCAAAACGTGCGCCACTTTTATTGGACACACTTGTGAATTTTTTTTAACCCCTTAGATACAAATAAACCTATACATGTTTGGTGTCTACAAACTAGCACCGACCTGAGGTATCACATCGATACATCTGTTTTACCATATAGTGAACACGGTGAATAAAACATCCCAAAAACTATTGTGTGATCACACTTTTTTTGCAGTTTTTCCACACTTGGAGTTTTTTTGCTGTTTTCCAGTACAATATATGGTAAAACCTATGGTTTCAATTAAAAGTACAACTCGTCCCGCAAAAAACAAGCCCTCATATGGCAAGATTGACAGAATAATAAAAAAGTTACGGCTCTCGGAAGAAAAGGAGCAAAAACCAAAAACGCAAAAACGGAAAGTGCCCGGGGGCTGAAGGGGTTAATAAGTGGGTTTTGTTGCCTTATAAATGGGGTTGGGACCATCAGTTGTGTTGTGCAGAAGTCTGGGGGATACACAGCTGATAGTCCTACTGAATAGACTGTTAGGATTTGTATTATTTTGAATATGAAGGACTGGAGAAAACGGGTTTATTGCCGCGCTAAAAACCACGATAAGTCAAATTATTCTCTTTATTTAGATCATTCCTACGCGTTTCCGAGGCTCATCTGCCTCCTTCCTCAGGGAAAAAGAATCTTACAGACAGAGAGGATTTATCCTTATGAAGCAGCAAACAGAGAAAAAAAAAAAAATGTGAAAGCAACCCATCATGACATCATCATTACATCTGTTCCTGAGCTTTGACTCATTGCCTCGTGGAATAAGGCTATGTCATAACATATACAACACAAGTTTCAAAAAAAATTTTTTCGCATAAGAGGCAATAAACAATAATAAAGGACAAAGAGAAAATGAATAAAAATGAACAAAAAATTCTTATTTGAATATGCGCTTGTCTGTGTTTCATTTTTAGAAAAATAGTCTTTGAGTGTATATGAAAAGAGGGAGAAGTTTTTATTTGTGATTTATTTATTTGTTTATTTTATTTATTTTATATAATATATATAAGAAAGGGAAAAGTATTTTATTTAAATATGAAAATATATATGTAAAAGCAATGGACAAAGGGAAATACTTATTTATACTTATAAATACACCATTAAATAAATATATTTTTTTCTCTCCGCATATCACTAATTAGAATTATACTAAATGCATCTCTTTTAGAATGCAATATAAAAAATCATCACATATTCTATTTCATATATATTGATTTTCATATATACTGAATAGCATATCACAAACCTGAATCTCTTTACACTTTATGGGTCTTACAAATATACACCTTTTTTCTAATCCCCTAATTGTCCAGGTGTTTATCTGTGGTTGCTTTCAACACCAAGCTGTTTATATGGAGCATTGGTAGCTTAATAGCATATGAGAACACAGACGCAATTCTATGGGTTTGAATCTGTCTTGGATACGGGAATTAATCCTCTTTCCCTTTGTCCATTGCTTTTACATATATATTTTCATATTTAAATAAAATACTTTTCCCTTTCTTATATATATTATATAAAATAAATAAAATAAACAAATAAATAAATCACAAATAAAAACTTCTCCCTCTTTTCATATACACTCAAAGACTATTTTTCTAAAAATGAAACACAGACAAGCGCATATTCAAATAAGAATTTTTTGTTCATTTTTATTCATTTTCTCTTTGTCCTTTATTATTGTTTATTGCCTCTTATAAGGATAAATCCTCTCTGTCTGTAAGATTCTTTTTCCCTGAGGAAGGAGGCAGATGAGCCTCGGAAACGCGTAGGAATGATCTAAATAAAGAGAATTTGACTTATACATGCTCGTGGTTTTTAGCGCGGCAATAAACCCGTTTTCTCCAGTCCTTCATATTCAAAATCTGCTCTATAACGGGGCCGCTGCAGAACCACCCAAGCGCTCATCCATGCTAACAAAGGGGTTGTGACTGGCACAACCCGGCCAGGTGAGTGCACTGTTTTTATCCTCTTTCACTCTGTAAACCGGGTAAAACCCTATTGCGCCTTTCTTGTCTCCCCCATTACAGGATTTGTATTATGGCAAGCAAAAAGCAGCTAAGAAAAGAAAAACGAGTGGCCATCATTACTTTAAGAAATTAAGGTCAGTCAGTCTGAAAAATTGGGAAAACTTTGAAAGTGTCCCCAAGTGCAGTGGCAAAAACTATCAAACAATACAAAGAAACTGGCTTACATGAGGACCGCCCCAGGAAAGGAAGACCAAGAGTCACCTCTGCTGTGGAGGATAAGTTTATCCAAGTCACCAGCCTCAGAAATCACAGGTTAACAGCAGCTCAGATTAGAGACCAGGTCAATGGCACACAGAGTTCTAGCAGCAGACACGTCTCTAGAACAACTGTTAAGAGGAGGCTTTGTGCAGCAGCCTTCATGGTAAAATAGCTGCTAGGACACCACTGCTAAGGACAGGCAACAAGCAGAAGAGACTTGTTAGGACTAAAGAACATAAGGAATGGACATTAGACCAGTGGAAATCTGTGCTTTGGTCTGATGAATCCAAATTTGAGATCTTTGGATCCAACCACTGTGTCTTTGTGCGACACAGAAAAGGTGAACGGATGGACTCTACATGTCTGGTTCCCACCGTGAAGCATGGAGGAGGAGGTGTGATGGTGTGGGGGGGGCTTTGCTGGTGACACTGTTGGGGATTTATTCAAAATTGAAGGCATACAGAACCAGCATGGCTACCACAGCATCTTGCAGCGGCATGCTATTCCATCCGGTTTGCGTTTAGTTGGACCATAATTTATTTTTCAACAGGACAATGACCCCAAACACACCTCCAGGCTGTGTAAGGGCTATTTGACTAAGAAGGAGAGTGATGGGGTTCTACGCCAGATGACCTGCCCTCCACAATCACCAGACCTGAACCCAATCGAGATGGTTTGGGGTGAGCTGGACCGCAGAGTGAAGGCAAAAAGGCCAACAAGTGCTAAGCATCTCCGGGAACTCCTTCAAGACTGCTGGAAAACCATTTCCGGTGACTACCTCTTGAAGCTCATCAAGAGAATGCCAAGGGTGTGCAAAGCAGTAATCAAAGCTAAAGGTGGCGACTGTGAAGAACCTAGAATATAAGACATATTTTCAGTTGTTTCACACTTTAAGTATTTCATTCCACATGTGTTAATTCATAGTTTTGAATAGATTTTGAATAGTTTTCTCACATCTCCTTAAAACACCCATTACTTAAAAAACCATCCCTGGACCAAAATTGTGCCGCTAACTACAGACTTGTCTCTAATCTCCCATTCATCTCCAAACTCCTGGAACGTCTGGTCCACTCCCGTCTAATGCGCATTCTGTCACATAACTCTCTCCTTGACCCTCTACAATCCGGTTTCCGCTCCTTGCAGTCTACTGAAACTGCTCTTACGAAAGTCTCTAATGATCTACTTACAGCTAAATCTCATGGTCACTACTCCCTGCTGATCCTCCTGGATCTCTGCTGCATTCGATACTGTGGATCACCAGCTCCTCATCACTATGCTCCGCTCTATCGGGCTCAAGGACACTGTTCTTTCTTGGTTATCCTCTTACCTCTCTGACCGCTCATTCACTGTATCCTTTGCCGGATCCTCTTCCTCTCCTCTTCCCCTTATGGTCAGGGTTCCTCAGGGTTCACTCCTAGGCCCCCTCCTGTTCTCTCTATACACAGCCCCTATTGGACAAACAATCAGCAGATTTGGTTTCCGGTACCATCTCTATGCTGATGACACCCAACTGTACACATCTTCTCCTGACATTACACCTGCACTATTACAAAATACTACCGATTGTCTGTCCGCTGTCTCCAACATCATGTCCTCCCTCTATCTAAAACTGAACTTCTCCTGTTTCCTCCCTCTCCTAAACTTCCGAAACCCATTATTACCATTTCTGTGTGTGACTCTACCATTACGCCCCAGCAGCACGCCCGCTGTCTTGTGTGGCTCTACCATTACCCCCAGCAGCACGCCCGCTGTCTTGTGTGTGGCTCTACCATTACCCCCAGCAGCACACCCGCTGTCTTGTGTGGCTCTACCATTACCCCCAGCAGCACACCCGCTATCTTATGTGGCTCTACCATTACGCCCCAGCAGCACGCCCGCTGTCTTGTGTGGCTCTACCATTACCCCCAGCAGCACGCCCGCTGTCTTGTGTGGCTCTACCATTACCCCCAGCAGCACGCTCGCTGTCTTGTGTGTGCTCTACCATTACCCCCAGCAGCACGCCCGCTGTCTTGTGTAGCTCTACCATTACCCCCAGCAGCACGCCGCTGTCTTGTGTGTGGCTCTACCATTACCCCCAGCAGCCCGCCCGCTGTCTTGTGTGGCTCTACCATTACGCCCCAGCAGCACGCCCGCTGTCTTGTGTGGCTCTACCATTATGCCCCAGCAGCACGCCCGCTGTCTTGTGTGTGGCTCTACCATTACGCCCCAGCAGCCGCCCGCTGTCTTGTGTGTGGCTCTACCATTACCCCCAGCAGCACGCCCGCTGTCTTGTGTGTGGCTCTACCATTACCCCCAGCAGCACGCCCGCTGTCTTGTGTGTGGCTCTACCATTACCCCCAGAAGCCGCCCGCTGTCTTGTGTGGCTCTATCATTACACCCCAGCAGCACGCCCGCTGTCTTGTGTGGCTCTATCATTACACCCCAGCAGCACGCCCGCTGTCTTGTGTGTGGCTCTACCATTACCCCCAGCAGCACGCCCGCTGTCTTGTGTGTGGCTCTACCATTACCCCCAGCAGCACGCCCGCTGTCTTGTGTGTGGCTCTACCATTACCCCCAGCAGCCGCCCGCTGTCTTGTGTGGCTCTATCATTACACCCCAGCAGCACGCCCGCTGTCTTGTGTGGCTCTATCATTACACCCCAGCAGCACGCCCGCTGTCTTGTGTGTGGCTCTACCATTACCCCCAGCAGGACGTCCGCTGTCTTGTGTGGCTCTAACATTACCCCCAGCAGGACGTCCGCTGTCTTGTGTGGCTCTACCATTACGCCCCAGCAGCACGCCCGTTGTCTTGTGTGGCTCTACCATTACCCCCAGCAGCACGCCCGCTGTCTTGTGTGTGGCTCTACCATTACCCCCAGCAGCCGCCCGCTGTCTTGTGTGTGGCTCTACCATTACCTCCAGCAGCACGCCCGCTGTCTTGTGTGGCTCTACTATTACGCCCCAGCAGCACGTCCGCTGTCTTGGGGTTATATGTGACTCCGATCTCTCCTTCACTCCCCACATTCGTTCACTTGCTCGTTCTTGTCAATTCCACCTCAAAAACATCTCTAGAATTCGACCTCTTCTTACCGTTGACTCTGCAGAAACTCTTACTGTCGCTCTCATTCATTCTCGCCTGGATTATTGTAACTCTTTACTAATTGGTCTCCCTGTTACTAAACTCTCCCCTCTCCAATCCATTCTGAATGCCGCAGCCAGGATCATTTTCCTCTGCAACCACTTCACTGATGCCTCTGCTCTGTGCCAGTCATTGCACTAGTTGCCCATCCGCTACAGAATCCAACATAAACTTATCACTCTCACTCACAAAGCTCTCCATGGTTTTGCACCACCTACATCTCCTCCCTCATCTCTGTCTATCACCCCACCCGCCCTCTCCACAGTTCTGCACCGCCCTACATCTCCTCCCTCATCTCTGTCTATCACCGCACCCGTCCTCTCCACGGTTCCGCACCACCCTACATCTGCTCCTCATCTCTGTCTATCACCCCACCCATGCCCTCCACTCTGCTAATGACCTAAGACTGACATCCTCAACAATTTGAACCTCCCACTCCCGTCTTCAAGATTTCTCACGAGCTGCGCCTATGCTCTGGAACACACTACCAAGAGCAATCCGATTAATTCCCAACATCCACACCTTTAAGCGAGCCCTAAAAATGCATTTCTTTAGACTAGCCTATCACCTCACTGCCCTCATCTAATCTAGTCCCTTTCTGCCCTTCATAACAAAAAATGTACATCCAGTTCTTGTCCCCTGTACCTGTATAAATTTTGGCCAATGAAGGGTTCATGCAGCTGGTTTTTAATCCCCTATTAAATCGATGGCTGGACCATATATAACAAGCTTTCCCCCCCATCCACCTTTTTTGACTCCCCTATTTTCTCATAGACTGTAGCTTACGAGCAGGGCCCTCACTCCTCCTGGTATCTTAATTTTGTTTTTTTGTATTGTCTCAAATTGTCTGTTCATGTCCCCTCTGAATTGTAAAGCGCTGCGGAATATGTTGGCGCTATAGAAATAAAACTTTATTATATATTTTTTATGATCTGTTCCCACCCGCTCCAGAATTGGGGCATTAGCGCAATGAGGGGGATAGGACTTTCTAATCTAAAACGGTCCAGAAAATCCCAAGCGTGAGCCCTGAGAGCAAGCTCCCACACTTAGCCATAGTGGGAAGCGGGACCCGGCCAGTTCCATACTACTAGGCCACCAAGTTGAAGTTAAACTTAGTGCCAGGAGACAGGCACTACTGTCATCAGGCAGTACTGCAGGGGTCACAAATGTAATGCTCCAGAATCTCAACTAGCTCAAAGGAAGGTCAGTTTTATAGCTTCTCTAATCAGCAAAACTGTTTTCAGCTGTGCTAACATACTTGTACAAGGGTTTTTAAGGGATTTGTAAACATCCATTAGCCTTCTAACACAGTTAGCAAACACAATGTACCATTAGACACTGGAGTGGTGGTTGTTGGAAATGGGCCTCTATACACCGATGTAGATATTGTATTAAGAACTAGATGTTTGCAGCTAGAATAGTCATTTACCACATAACAATGTTTAATTTAATGTCAGCTTCATTGAAAAAAAATTTGCTTTTCTTTGAAAAATAAGGAAATATCTCAATGAGCCTAAACTTTTGAACTGTGTATATATATATTATATATATATACACACACAAACAAAAAAACCTTATTATTCACAAATTTGTGTAAATCTGTGAGCATTAGTGAGCATTTCTCCTTTTCGGAGATAATCCATCTACCTTACAGGTGCGGTATATCAAGATGATGATTATACTGCATGATTATCGGAGAAGATAGCCTTCTACATGCTTCAAGGGCTGTCGCACCCATTGTTACTAAGTCCGCTGTGGCTTCAGATCCACGAGCCCATCTTGGACCAGAGGTCTGGAGATGTGCTCAGATTGGGTCAGTCCTGTCACGAAAACATGTGTTGTTCCAGTCCATCCTGCTTGTCTGCCACTGATGCCCTCAAATCTTCCAGGTTTGCAACTCCCCTACTGGGCCTACGCAAACAACTTAGACAAGATGAAGGCTGAGACACTTCCACCACATATGCCTTATTGATCAATTTTCTGGTTCCTCTCCTCCTCGCTGCCAAATTTACCCTCTGATCCAGGTGGAGACCCAAGACATGTCCGAGAACATCAAGGAGAATCTGGCAAAGGGATATATCCAGAGGTCCTAATCACTGGTCGGAGCTGGATTCTTCTTTGTGGTTACAATATTTTTATTATTACATATTAGAACATTTATATATTACATTAGTTTAGTGGAACAAAGTAGAAACATTAGACAATTTCTTTGTAAACAGTTCAAACATTTGCATTTTTGTTTGAGGGGAGGTAAGCCGGGGAGGGAAGGTGGAAGGAGAGATCTTTATTGGGGAAACCGGGAAAAGAAAGGTGAAATGGGATTAGGAAAATGGTTAGAGTTGGATTCTTCTTTGTAAAGAAAAAGGATGGTTCCCTTCTGCCATGTATTGATTATAGAGGTCTCGACCAAATCACGGTCAAGAATAAGCATCTCCTGATGCTTATAACAGAATTGTTAAGACTATCTCCGAGGTTCCATGGTCTTCTCCAAGCTCGATGTCCATAGTCGGATACGTTGGGAGACGAATGAAAGACTGCCTTTAATACTTGTGACGGTCACTATGAGTATAGGGTAACGCCAATCAGGCTCAGCAATGCTTCTGTGGTTTTCTAGGAATTCATGAACCATATTTTCTGAAGTCTACTCTACTCATGCTTGTTGGTGTACCTGCTTGACAATCTTGTGTTCTCTCCTGATCTGCCAACACACAGGAGTAGTGATGGGCGATCCCCCCGATGGTTGGGATTGGGAGCCTCGCCCGATCGTTTTGTAAAGATCGAGATCGGGGTCTTGCGTCCGATCACCGATCTTGGGCTTTACAGTTAAGGGATGGGACTGGGAGCTGTAAAATAAAGAATATAGTTAATAATAAACATTGTCGTTATACTTACAGGTCCCGTGACGCGTCCTGCAGACTCTGTCTCCTGGCTGCTTCTACGCCGATCATTGCTGTGCCGCCAGTAACCAGCACTGACTTACAGGACCTTCAATGGCATCATAGCCATGTGACCAGTCTGGGTTGTACAGACATTGGCTTACAGACTGGTCACATGACTGACATCATCGAAGGTCCTTTTAACTGAACTTTGACTGTCACTGTGAGAGAGGGTCGCAACACGGCGCACAATCTCCCCACAGCAGCGGGTCAGCTGCATCTATTTCCATGCAGCCGATACACTCCTGTCCAGAGATTATCAGGCTGTGCGGGGTGATGCCAATGTGAGACTGCACGAGTCATACCCTCAGTGTCAGCTCTGCTACACGCTCTGTAAAGAGCGATGTAGCAGAGCTGACAATGTAGCAGGTTAACCAGATCCTGACAAATTTCTTGAGGCACTTTGTCAACAAACAACACAGCAATTGGGTCAAGTTTGTCCCAGGGGCGGAGTCCTCCTACAATAATCACGAGTGAGTTCTCTGCTAACTGTAAATTCCACATAGTTTATGGACTGCAGACCAAAATCCACTTTGGCTATGACCTCCAGCAACCGTGCGGCCGATGCTCTCATCAAGAGTTTCTCTGAAATCTGGGCTGACACTAAGCTCTCCCTGAAGCAGTCCTCCATCCGAATGAAGAGGCATGTGGATAGGACTCTCTTCCAGATACAGTGGGTACAGAAAGTATTCAGACCCCTTTACATTTTTCACTCTTTGCTTCATTGCAGTCATTTGGTAAATTCAATAAATTTATTTTTTTTTCTCATTACTGTATACCCTGCACCCCATCTTGTCAGAAAAAAAAACAGAAATCTAGAAATTTTTGCAAATTTAATAAACAAGAAAAACTGAAATATCACATGGTTATAAGTATTCAGCCCCTTTGCTCAGACGCTTATATGTAAGTCACATGCTGTCCATTTCCTTGTGATCCTCCTTGAGATGGTTCTACTTCATTGGAGTCCAGCTGTGTGTAATTAAATTGATAAGGCGTGATTTGGAAAGGCGCACACCTGTCTATATAAGACCTCACAGCTCACACTACATGTCACACCAAATGAAGATCATGAGGTCAAAGGAACTGCCCATGGAGCTCAGAGACAGAATTGTGGCAAGGCACAGATCTGGCCAAGGTTACAAAAGAATTTCTGCAGTACTCAAGGTTCCTAAGAGCACAGTGGCCTCCATAATCCTTAAATGGAAGAAGTTTGGGACCACCAGAACCCTTCCTAGACCTGGCTGTCCAGCCAAACTGAGCAATCGTGGGAGAAGAGCCTTGGTGAGAGAGGTAAAGAAGAGCCCCAAGATCACTGCGGCTGAGCTCCAGAGATGCAGTAGGGAAATGGGAGAAAGTTCCAAAGACAACTATCACTGCAGCCCTCCACCAGTCGGACCTTTATGGCAGAGTGGCCCAACGGAAGCCTCTCCTCAGTGCAATTCATATGAAAGACGGCATAGAGTTTGCAAAAAACCCATGATGGACTCCCAGACTATGAGAAATAAGATTCTCTGGTCTGATGAGATGAAAATAGAACTTTTTGGTGATAATTCTAAGCGATATGTGTGGAGAAAACCAGGCACTGCTCATCACTTGCCCAATATAATCCCCACAGTGAAACATGGTGGAGGAGGCATCATGCTATGGGGGCAGGGACAGGACGACTGGTGGCAATTGAAGGAAAGATGAATGCGGGCAAGTACAGAGATATCCTGGAAGAAAACCTCTTCCAGATGCTCTGGACCTCAGCCTTGGCCAAAGCTTCACCTTCCAACAAGACAATGACCCTAAGCACACAGCTAAAATAACAAAGGAGTGTTTTCAGAACAACTCTGTGACCATTCTCAACTGGCCCAGCCAGAGCCCTGACCTAAACCCAATTGAGCATCTCTGGAGAGACCTGAAAATGGCGTTCACCAACGTTCACCATCCAACCTGACGCAACTGGAGAGGATCTGCTAGGAAGAATGACAAGGGATCTCTAAATCCAGGTGTGAAAAACTTGTTGCATCATTCCCAAGAAGACTCATAGCTGTACTAGCTCAAAACGGTGCTTCTACTCAATACTGAGCAAAGGGTCTGAATACCATGTGCTGTACCTTATGCCGTTTACTAAAATATATCTGTGTCCTAGTATCCGCTGTACCTGCTGCTGCACCTATCTATACCAGCCAAGCCCACTGTACCTGTTGTACCTGCCATACCCGATATACCAGCTGTGCCTGCTGTATTGACTGAATCTGCTGCACCCATCAGTACCTGCCTTCCCAGATGTGCCATCTACTCCTGCCATGTCAGCTAAATCCTACATCAGTGCCAGTCCCAGCCATCTAGTCTGCATTAGCCGCCCCCGCTGCAACTGTCTGCACCACAGACTGTACCTTCCTGAATTTGTGCATATCAGGGCTGCCACTAGGAATTTCAGGGCCCAGTGGTGTAACTAGAGTTTGATGAGTCCCAGTGTAAAGTTTGGCCCTGGGCCCCCCCCCCAAGTGTGGGATAATGACGTCAACACTCAGGGTACGGGATGGTGTCGCTGACACTTGGTTCTTACCCTAAGTACTCATGTTTCCCATAATATGAAATCCCTCTTTCTATCAGCACCCAGCTTTCCTATGTTCTGATGTCCATTTTGTTGTCAGCACGCACATTCCCCATGCTCTGCTATACATCTTCCCCTCATCACCCAACTTTCCCATGATATCGGAGCATTGCGAAAGCTGGGTGCTGAGGGAAAGATGTATAGCAGAGCATGGGAAAACTGTGAGCTGAAGTACAAAAAACTTTCCCATCCCATGCTTTTAGCTTTGTCCCTCTTCGTATATAGCTGTCCAAATACTAGAATGGCCCCCACATAGCCTTCCATATAGTATAATGGGTCCCACATAACCCTTCATATATTATAATGCAGCCCACATAGTCCTTCATATTGTATTATGCAGCCCACATACTGTTTAATGCACACCCATAGTCCTCCATATATAACACAGCCCCCATAGTCCATATTGTATTATGCAGCACTATAATCTCTATTGTATTCATCTTTATTATATTATGCAGCCCCATAGTCCATATTGTATTATATAACCCCATAATCCATATTGTAATATGCAGCCCCATAGTCCATATTGTAATATGCAGCCCCATAGTCCATATTGTATTATGCAGCCCCATAGTCCATATTGTATTATGCAGCCTCAGTCCATATTGTATTACGCAGCTCCATAGTCCATATTATATTGTGCTGCCCTATAGTCCATATTGTATTATATAGCCCCATAGTCCATATTGTATAATGCAGCGCCACAGTCCATATTGTAATATGCAGCCCCATAGTCCATATTGTAATATGCAGCCCCATGGTCCATATTGTATTATACAGCCCCATAGTCCATATTGTATTACGTAGCCTCACAGTCCATATTGTATTACACAGCCCCATAGTCCATATTGTATTATACAGCCACATGGCCCTCCTGAGGTCATCGTGTATTCATTGATTAAAAAAAAACAAAAAACAGACAAGCCCTCACCTCTCCTCATTCCCCTGCTGCTCCATCTTCACCTCTCCTCGTTCTCCCACTGCTATGGTCAGCGTGTCCTGCGCTCTGCACTCTCAGCTCAGCAGTGCACAGTGGTGACGTCACCTACCACTTCCGCACTGAGATTTCGATCACAGGCACAGATGGAGAATGATAAAGGATGGAGCTGAACGCTCTGCTCAATCTTTCATCATTGCTGTGTGCATTGATGGGCAAGGTGAGCCCGATGCCGCCGCTGGCACCAGGCCCACCAAACTCACGGGCCCCATAGCAGCCGTATGGTCTGCCACTGAACAGCGCAGCTCTTCTCTCACAGAAAGCAGGCTGCTTCTCTGTAGAGCGGGCAGTGGTGCCCCTAACCCTGGCAGGCATGGGTCCCTATCCCTGTCGGGCCCAGTTGCAGTGGCGATTTCTGTGACCACGGTCATTATGCCCCTATTGGGGCCCTGTACCGGCAAAATTTATGAAACCCATTGAGACTCCGCCCAGGCTCCATCCCAACCCCTCCCCACTTCTACCCAGCTCCAATTCCATCCCTCAAACCTTCCACAGTAGCAGACTACGTACGGCTGCAGAAAATGTATATGCCCGAAAATGGTGAAAGACAGAGCACAGGATGACTCCGTCTGTTCCATTAAAGTCAATGACCCTGTCGGCGCATGCGTCCGAAACACGTTTTGTGAGGAGGGATTTGGACGGATGCCCTGATGGGAACAGTGAACGTAGGTAGAAACACAATGTGAAAGCGGCCTAACAGAAATAAACACTTGAATAGATCCCTCTGTGTCTAATGACTCTATAGAATATATAATACATACGTGAAATAGATCCCTCTGTGTGTAATGACTCTATATAATATAAAATAAACACGTGAAATAGATCCCTGTGTGTAATGACTCTATATAATATAAAATAAACACGTGAAATAGATCCCTCTGTGTGTAATGACTCTATATAATATAAAATAAACACGTGAAATAGATCCCTCTGTGTGTAATGACTCTATATAATATAAAATAAACACGTGAAATAGATCCCTCTGTGTGTAATGACTCTATATAATAAACACGTGAAATAGATCCCTATGTGTAATGACTGTATATAATATATAATAAACACGTGAAATAGATCCCTCTGTGTGTAATGACTCTATATAATATATAATCAACACGTGAAACAGATCCCTAAATATCGTGATACATGACCCCATCCATCCTCACTTCAATACAGTGCAGTCATCCTTTCCCATCTGCAGAAATGCCCCCAAAATATGATGCTTCTATCTCCATGCTTCACGGTTGGGATGGTGTTCTTGGGGTTGTACTCATCCTTTTTCCTCTAAAAATGGTGAGGGGAGTTGATACCAAAAAGTTCTATTTTGGTCTCATCTGACAACATGACCTACTCCCATGGCTCCTCTGGATCATCCAGATAGTCATTGGTGTGTCCTGCAGGATTTTACTCCATGACGGCTGTCACGAACCACCGGGGGGGTCACTCAGAAATCCCCCGCGCTGGCTACCAGTACGTCACAATCGGGGGGTAACAAGTGGGGGTCACCCCTCCTTTATACCTCCCGACCGACAGACAGAGCACGTGACGCGCTCTCTAGCGCCCCTCTTATAGTCAGGCCAATTATGGAATTGCCCGACAATAAGCAAGGAGGCCGCTATACTACTTATGCCGATTATTGAAGGGTCCCCGGTGAGAGTAGGGTATATATTCCCCCGACCTCCGCGGGCGGAATATATAAAACCTCCCCGAATCTCACTGGCCTCCCCACAATAATCCTTGGCACAACTCGCTGCCACCAACCGCTTCACGGTAACTATTAGCCGAACACACAGACGTGGGATTCAAGATCGAGATAACAGAACAGCCCAAGATTAATTATATAATTTAATCAGCCTAAAGCACACTAGAAACTACAATATATACAATAGGGAATCTACAGAATATACATATGTCAGAGTACAGTTACAAGCAAAGCATGGGTTACAAACAGGCATACACAGCTCCAGCAGTTACCTTGTGCGTCTGGCCACAGGGGGGCGCCATAGACCAGGTTTCCAGGAACTCCCTCACAGGTCTTTCCCAACCAGGCCCCCGAGCAGAAGAACACTGGAAAATGGCCGAAGTAGGGTTATCAACCTGGGCAAATCCAGGTCCCCTCCTACCTTAGTGACCTCAGAGGGAGCACTGCTCCACCCCTGGCTGGAGTTATGGACAAAATCCCCAACATGGAATATGGCCATAACTTGGCCTGGGAGCGTCGTAGGCGGACGCCGACGCTCTCATTGTGACAGCTATGAATTTAGCTACAGAACGAGAGGACTCATGACTTGTCTACTAGTTCCCCATTGGCTGATATCACGCCTGGGATATTTCCCCAGGTCCTGCTCCCATAAAAAAGGTGTGCCAGCATCGTCCGCATGCAGAGACACCATTTTTATGGTTGCCATATTTATCGGAAATATGGCTTGCGAGATATGAACCATTTTTTACTGGAGTCGTCCTGTCTGGATACTTCCAAGCTTGCTAACTAGATAGCAGCCCCTACTACAGGGTCACGGCAGGGAGTCATCCTGTGTCCATTGTTCCCACATCACCTAATCTCCATATCACAGGAGATGGCCATGGGATGTGTTGCTGGGATGTGACACCTTCACAGATGCTGGACATCTGAGAACAAGAAGGGAGGGGGCACTGCCATGGAGTGATGAGAGCGATTATGACTGGAAGTCATAATTCATCTTCATATCCCAGGGTTTGCCTCACAACGGCGTAGTATGTTACTAATGGAAATCTTAGAGACTGTGGTCTCAGCTCAATTCAGGTCATTGACCAGGTCCTTCTGTGTAGTTCTCGGCTGATTCCTGACTTTTCTCAGTATAATCCTTACCCCGCGAGGTCAGATCTTGCATGGAACCCCAGACCGAATAAGATTGACCGTCATCTTGTGTTTCTTCCATTTTTATAATTGTGCCAGCAGTTGTTGCCTTCTCACCAAGCTGCTTGCCTATTGTCCTATAGCCCATCCTAGATCTGTGCAGGTCTACAATTTTGTCCCTGGTGTCCTTAGCAGCTATTTGGTCCATGGTGGAGAGTTTTGAGTGTGAATAATTGAGTGTGTGGACAGGTGCCTTTTATACAGGTAATGAGTTCCAACAGGTGCAATTAATACAGGTAATGAGTTCAGAGTAAGAGACAAAGTAACAGGTCTCTGAGAGCAGAATTTTTGCTGGTTGGTCGTTGATCAAATACTTATTTCATGTAATAAAATGCAAATTAATTATTTAAAAATGATACAATGGGATTTTCTGGGGTTTTGGGGGGGATTCTGTCTGTCACAGTCGAAGTTACCCAAGATAAAATTACAGAGCGCTCCATTCTTTGTAGGTTGGAAAACTTGCAAAATTGGCAGGGGATCAAATACTTATTTTCCTCCCTGTATGTGCAATAATGATGTAAATATCTCTCAGATGTATACTATGTTTTTATGTATACACATTTGCCTTACAATAATTGTTTCCACATGATTGGGGGAGGTTTTATAAGATTTATTTTTATCATCTATGACTATGGCCACACACAGTGCCAGAAATGCGTACGAGTGTTTTTCCAGTTACCAGAACGTGGATTTTAATTGTTTGATACTTATGGATTATAACTTGAACATTTTATCTATTATTTTTTGGATGTGCCAATCAACTTTATTTTCCTTGGATATCCCCATCTACTACACTCATCTTCTTCCGGGCTGCAGTTCTATAACATAGTACGGTCCCATGTTTTAGGGCCTTCTCTGCTTGGTACCAAGTTGTGAGCTTTGACAAACTCATGCTCTCCTTAAATCACTCTAAATGGTTGCTACATTCCCTGCCTTTGCTTTTACACAGGCTATCTAAGGCTCTCCTGATTGGTTGTGCTATATCATGTGTTCTTATACTTACAAGTCATTAGGGGAAGGCCTGTGCGAACACACTGATGCAATATTCTGCAGTATGTAAAATGGCAGAGGGTCTTTTATTTTTTTTTTAGCACTTTGCAGTAAACAAATTGCAGATTGTTTGAATTTCCCGAGACCTGGAAAATGTAAATCATCAGATCGTTAGGATCATCTCCAATAACTACTTGTTGCTTCGGTCTTATGAGGAGAAAAGGGGCAAGTTAGTTTCTGACAAGTATAGGAACAAAGTACCAGCTCACCATATGGTCTCAATAAGGTGCGGTGCACGGAAAGAAACAGGCCGGCTCCTGGGGAGGATGATCCAACATGTGAAATACCATTATCCGCAAAAAATCTTCTATGAAATCGTCACTTTATTATTCCTTTGGAAAGTTTAAAAACATAGACACAGGCCGGTCGACGCGTATCAGGCGAACTTGCTCTTACTCATGACTCAATTACACCAAGCAGTAAAGAAGGTTCCGGAGAGGGAGATGATCAAATCTAGGATTACAGTTTCGTATATTGTGGCCCCCCAAGCCTCTTGGTCGATCAATGATGTTCACTCAGATTCTTTAAATTAACGTACAATTTATTCGATAATATTCCAGAGGATTTTAAGCGCGAAAAAGGAGACGTCACACTGAAATTAATTCTGTTCACAATGGATTTATTCAGGAGAACATCTGATGTACTATAACTAACAGAAGAAACAGTAAAGCAGTCACAATAGAGACTCACCTCAACATGGAAACCTGGAAGAGCCAATAACTAAAGTAGGAGAAACCTTCATTTATAAAATGATTCAGAGGAAGGTCAGCCGGTAATACAAGCGCGGAAGGACACAATATATTCCATAATAATATTCACCCATTTTCTCAGACTCAATTCTAATAGAATTACTATCTAGATGAACTACTTTATAAATAAAAAATGCCATTATCCTTAAAAGATTAAAATTAGACAGTCATATAAAAAAGTTTGGGCACCCCTATTAATGTTAACCTTTTTTCTTTATAACAATTTGGGTTTTTGCAGCAGCTATTTCAGTTTCATAGATCTAATAACTTATGGACTGAGTAATATTTCTGGATTGAAATGAGGTTTATTGTACTAACAGAAAATGTGCAATCTGCATTTAAACAAAATTTGACCGGTGCAAAAGTATGGGCACCTCAACATAAAAGTGACATTAATATTTTGTAGATCCTCCTTTTGCAGACATCACAGCCTCTAGTCGCTTCCTGTAACTTTTAATGAGTTCCTGGATCCTGGATGAAGGTAGATTTGACCATTCCTGTTTACAAAACAATTCCAGTTCAGGTAAGTTTTATGGTCGCCGAGCATGGACAGCCGCTTCACATCATCCCACAGATTTTCAATGATATTCAGGTCTGGGGACTTGGATGGCCATTCCAGAACATTGTAATTGTTCCTCTGCATGAATGCCTGAGTAGATTTGGAGCAGTGTTTTGGATCATTGTCTTGCTGAAATATCCATCCCCTGCATAACTTCAACTTCGTCACTGATTCTTGCACTATTGTCTAGAATTTGCTGATACTGAGTTGAATCCATGCAATCCTCAACTTTAACAAGATTCCCGGTGCCGGCATTGACCACACAGCCCCAAAGCATGATGGAACCTCCACCAAATTTTACTGTGGGTAGCAAGTGCTTTTCTTGGAATGCTGTGTTTTTTTTTTTGCCTCCATGCAGAACGCCTTTTTGTATGACCAAACAACTAAATCTTTGTTTCATCAGTCCACAGGACCTTGTTCCAAAATGTCACTGGCTTGTCCAAATGTGCTTTTGCATACCTCAGGCGACTGTTTGTGGCGTGCTTGCATAAACGGCTTCTTTTGCATCACTCCCCCATACAGCTTCTCCTTGTGCAACGTGCGCTGTATTGTTGACCGATGCACATTGACACCATCTGCAGCAAGATGAAGCTGCAGGTCTTTGGAGGTGGTCTGTGGATTGTCCTTGACTGTTCTCACCAGTCTTCTTCTCTGCCTTTCTGATATTTTTCTTGGCCTGCCACTTCTGGGCTTAACAAGAACTGTACCTGTGTTCTTCCATTTCCTTACTATGTTCCTCACAGTGGAAACTGACAGTTTAACTCTCTGAGACAACTTTTTGTATCTTCCCCTGAACAACTATGTTGAATAATCTTTGTTTTCAGATCATTTGAGAGTTGTTTTGAGGAGCCCATGATGCCACTCTTCATAGGAGATTCAAATAGGAGAACAACTTGCGAGTGGCCACCTTAAATACCTTTTCTCATGATTGGATACACCTGCCTATGAAGTTCAAAGCTCAATGAGTTTACAAAACCAATTTAGTGCTTTAGTAAGTCAGTAAAAAGTAGTTAGGAGTGTTCAAATCAAGAAATTGATAAGGGTGCCCATACTTCTGCACCGGTCAAATTTTGTTTAAATGCGGATTGCACATTTTCTGTTAGTACAATAAATCTCATTTCAATCCAGAAATATTACTCAGTCCATCAGTTATTAGATATATGAAACTGAAATAGCAAAAACCCAAATTGTTATAAAGAAAAAAGGTTAACATTAATAGGGGTGCACAAACTTTTTCATATGACTGTAAAATAATGTTCATTGTATTCTAAAATTAACGGATCTAATAATATATTTGTTTTTACCTTTTTTAAATTCTAAAAAGTATCATACTTTAACAAGGATTTTTTGGGTGGCATTTATTAATCAGACTTTTCATGCATTTTTTCAGTTACTTTTCAAGTCTCATGATGCATTGTGAGGAAAAAAAAAAATGGCACGGACCCTCGAAGAAAAGCACCAAGAGTTCAGCAAACCAGCAGATTTATAGTGCTTTTCAGAAAACACTGAAGACTTCTAGTAAACACTGGAATGAGAAGGAACCTAAACGTAAGAACAGTCAGCAGCACTAAAACATTAAAGTCCAGGTAGTCAGTGCTCCAAATCAAGTGCAGGCGGCATCAGACTCCAGCTCGAAAGAGCCTCAAGCATGTACCAAGAAAAGTGGAGAGTAAATGACACCGAACATAACAGAAAAGTCAAACTGGCTGGGAAAAACCAGAAAGGAAGCGTTCATAAATAACGAGAAATGTACGAAGGAGGATATTTCCAGGTTTAAATCCACCTACACAATCCTACAGTAAGAAGCAAAGAGAAGGAAACAAGTCATCTTCACTGAATACCAGGCAAAGGCTCGCGTGTTCTTCCTTAGCTCCTGGACACAGTTTTTCTCTCGTAAATATAATTTTGGTGTTCGGTGGATTCTAGCAAATCCCCCAAAAGAAAAACATCTCTTAATGACCATTTTAGATTTTTGCTCTACAAGGATATGATTTCTGGTCTGAGGATTCTACACTGTGTGCAGAATTATTAGGCAGTGAGCGTATAGCATACACTGTGTGCAGAATTATTAGGCAGTGAGCGTATAGCATACACTGTGTGCAGAATTATTAGGCAGTATGCATATAAAATATACCACGTACAAAATTCTCAGTGTGGGTGCGTCCTCCGGATGCCCTGCCCTTTATCAGGCTTAACAGAATACTTAGAAGCTTCTTTTGCGCAATCGTAAAAAGGTTTTATCAGAGTCTGAGAAGTCACAAATTGAGCCCGGTCTTACAGAGGACGCAGCTCCTGACACTGATCAGATATTGGGGTGATTACAGAACCAGCAAAAGGTGGGGAGGCTGAGCCCGACCACCACTGAGCAAGACACAGAAGTGAAAGGTGTACAGTGCTCAGAAACACGGCCAAGGTGAGAAGGTTAAGCCCAATCACCACTGAGCAACACACAGAAGTACAAGGTGCTCAGTGCTCTGAGACGCAGCCGAGGTGACGAGGCTGTGCCCAACCACCACTAAGCAAGACACAGAAGTACAGAAGTACAACATGTTCAATGTTTAGAGAGACAGTCAAAGTAAGGATGACGGAAACCCAATCAACACTGAAAAAGACAAAAGTGGAAACTAAGCATGGTCAAGACAGATTGTTCACAGGTTTTATAGTCTGATGAGATGAAGGACTCCTGACAGTGAAAATAGATGGGCCGTGGCTGGATCAATAATGGGCACAGACTTCCACTTCACCTCAGACACCAGCGAGGTGGAGTTGGGGTCCTGTTATGCGCCGGGATTATTACAGTAGAGGTAGTTGGACTCTTTCGGGTTGAAGATAGATCAGCATTATCTCCCAAACCTACTGTCAGTTTTTAGAACATTTATTCTTCCAGCAGGGGTATAGGAAAAAGTCTGTATCGGTCTATTATTTTTCTGCAGGACAATGCTCCATCTCAGCATCAAAGTCTCCACTGCTCAAGGTAGCAAAAGACCTTAATGATAGAGAATAATGACCTGACCGCATCCTCACCAGGCCTAAACCCTCCTGTGAACTTGTGGCCCTTCTTACATGGAGATTTCCATTGAAGAACAGTCCTCTCTGAGCAGTGTCTATGGTGTAAGAAGCTTACAGACTCCATGGTTGGAGCTTATGGAGGCAACTTAAGAGCAGGTCGGCTATTTACTTTATTGTCACTGATGAGAAGGGCGGCCATATTACTATATCACACTGAGAAGAGTGGACATATTATATATACTGTTTATATATACTATGTGTGTGTGTGTGTGTATATAGACTGAGCCTTCGCGGGCAGGGTCCTCTCTCCTCCTATACAAGTCTGTTTTGTACTGTTAATGATTGTTGTACGTATACCCTCTTTCACTTGTAAAGCGCCATGGAATAAATGGTGCTATAATATAGTTTTATATAAATATATATTATATATATTTATTTTCTCGGTGGCTCAGTGGTTAGCACTGCAGTCTTGCAGCACTGGGGTCCTAGGTTCAATTCCCACCAAGGACAACATCTGCAAGGAGTTTGTATGTTCCCCCCGTGTTTGTGTGGGTTTCCTCCAGGTTCTCTGTTTTCCTCCAAAACAGGGACCTTAGATTGTGAGCTCCAATGGGGACAGTGTTGTCAATGTATGTAAAGCGCTGTGGAATGAATAGCACTATATAAATTAATACATATTATTATATATATAATTCTGCATTCAGATATCCACAAAAAGACAAAACGTCACCCATACCTTCTTAAATGTTTAGGGTTCAGGTTTATAATTATCTTTTTGGATTCACTGACAGCACTGGAGATGTTCAACAATATAAAAAATACAAAATTACCTAGTAATGTTGCACACAGTGTAAAAATCTAATTCCCTTGAAAGACTTTTTCTTCACACAGAACATGATTCAGGCATCTCTCCTGTGTGGTTTCTCTCATGTGAAACAAGACTTGATTTTGTTGTAAAGCATTTACCACATTCCGGACATGAATACGGCTTCTCTCCTGTGTGTATTCTGTGATGATCCCTAAGATTGGCTTTAGTACTAAAACCTTTCCCACATTCTGAACATGAATGTGGCTTCTCCCCTGTGTGACTTCTCTCATGTGTAACCAGATGAGACTTATTTGTAAAACATTTCCCACATTCTGAACATGAAAACGGCTTCTCTCCCGTGTGAATTCTCTCATGTGCAATAAGATTAGATTTTTGTGTGAAACATTTATCACATTCGGAACATGAAAATGGCCTCTCTCCTGTGTGATTTCTCTTATGTGTAACAAGACTGGATTTATTTGTAAAGCTTTTCCCACACAGTGAACATGAATACGGCCTCTCCCCTGTGTGGATTCTCTCATGTGTTATAAGACTTGATTTATCAGTAAAACATTTTCCACATGCTGAACAGGAATACGGCCTCTCCCCGGTGTGAATTCTCTCATGTGTAACAAGATGTGACTTATTTGTAAAGCACTTGCCACATTGTGAACATGGATACGGCTTCTCTCCTGTGTGAATTCTCTCATGTGTAACCAGACTAGATTTATCTGAAAAGCTTTTCTCACACAGCGAACATGAATACGGCTTCTCTCCTGTGTGAATTCTCTCATGTGTAACGAGACTTGATTTATCTGAGAAGCATTTCCCACACAACAAACAAGAAAATGGCTTCTCCCCTGTATGAATTCTCTCATGTGTAACAAGATGTGATTTTCTTGTAAAACATTTCCCACATCCTGAACATGAATACAGCTTCTCTCCTGTGTGAATTCTCTGATGTTTAACAAAACTGTATTTATTTGTAAAGCATTTCTCACATTCTGTACAGGAGAATGGCTTTTCTCCAGTATGAGATTTTTGATGTGTAAGAAGCCCCGAGCTTTTCGTAAACTGTTTTCCACACTCCCCACATTGAAACTTTTTATCCCCTTCCTTTAGTTTACTGGTGGTAACAGACTTATCAGGAAAAGGCCCTTGATGATTAGGGGCTTGATTTAGCCGATCGGTAGTGTGAGCTCCTCGATGTACATTGAGAGAGAGGTTTTCTCCTAAAGATTGCCGGATGGCACCTTCATCTTCTCTTTTATAATTTGTCGGTAAAATCTTCTTACTGGAATTTTCTGTCAAGATTAGAAATGCATTTTACGATTATTTTTTTCTTTAAAACAAGGTATATACATTTACACCATTCCTATCAGGACTGTAAACTCATTTTAATTCACTCTATACTTGAGTTAAAAAAAATCCTCCCACAAGAGCATGCCTCACGCCAATGTAGGAGCACGCCTCCCACCACTGTAGGAGCACGCCTCCCGCCACTGTAGGAGCACGCCTCCCGCCACTGTAGGAGCACGCCTCCCGCCACTGTAGGAGCACGCCTCCCGCCACTGTAGGAGCACGCCTCCCGCCACTGTAGGAGCACGCCTCCCGCCACTGTGTTTTCATGAATATGTTTTCCTTAACACTTTTAACTGGATTTAAAATGCTGGGAACAGTTGTTAACAGAACGTCAAAGGGAAGGATGAAATGTAAGACTTGCAATCTTTTTTTAGGGGGCATTATTTTCTTCACTATTTTTTTTTTCCATTGTTGCAATTTTTCCAACATAGCATCCTCAAAGGGTGAATATTATCCTGACAATTTGCCATATTCTTCTCCCATATTTCTCTTTTTTTTCTTTAGTGGATTAAAACCTCAAGTGTAAAATATGACCCGTATATTATTTGTTATGAATCGTTCATTACATTTTATGTGATCCTAATGAGAACTCTTGGAATCAAATGATCAATTAAATATATGATCTGTATTTAATAAATTTAATAGAGTCCATCCATTCCATCCCGTGTGACGTAGGGGAGGCCTCCATCCCGTGTGACGTAGGGGAGGCCTCCATCCCGTGTGACGTAGGGGAGGCCTCCATCCCGTGTGACGTAGGAGAGGCCTCCATCCCGTGTGACGTAGGAGAGGCCTCCATTACATGTAGTGTACAAATGTCCTCCATCCTGTGTAATATAGGAAAGGCCACCATCCTGTGCAATATAGAGGACGCCTCCATCCTGTGTAATATAGGAGGTCTCCATTCCGTGTAATATGGGAGAGGCCTTTATAGAGAGTGGTGGCAAACTTCTGGTTTCAAGTGTATATAAACTTCGGTACGGTCACTGCCAACCCAATATTTATGCCGACTCCAAAAAGCCTCCAATCCTGCTTTGATCAGAGGAAGCGGTTTCTTTGAAAGTGTACTTTTCTGTCTTTAAATATACAGAATTCAGACCTTGTTTTTATTTCACAGCAGATATACCAGCCTTAAATAACCTGTCCACACCGAGCGGTCCCACCTGAACAGGGGCCAAATGTAGCGTTAGCGTTCTCTTTCGTCCTGTCACACAGTCTGTTGCTCCAAACTCACCGAGTGTCATGGCAGCATCAGACGCTGTTTAGACCACAGACTCGGACACTCTTCACTATACTTTCTCTGGTGTTTCTGAGCTGCACAGGCAGGCTCGGGCATTGACCAGCTGTGTGCACATTAGTGATCGGAGTAGCAGGAGTAATTCTGCCAGCCTGCTGGTTCCTTTTGGATAACATGTTGCAGGAGACCTATCACAGGTACTCCTCGCCTTTTTTAAGATGGAGGAATTTGTTTTTTCATGCCGACTATAGCTTTCTGCTACATTGGTCCGTGTGCGTAATTTACTGCGTGCTGCTTGGTGTACTGCAGATTACCTCCTGTTGTCTGGTTATTTCTTCCCTGCTTTAGTTTTTCTCTTAATCACTTGTTGATTAGTCAGTGTGAGTGTGCTCTGTGATAGAGTTTTGGTGTTCACATGCTCCTGTCCGGCCCCCCCCTCCCAGTTGGGATAAGGATGGAGGGGGTACTAGATCAGAGCTGGTCAGGAGCAGGAGTAGGTAGGCGGTACAAACATCATCACCTTCAAACGTATCTCTGAGATCATGGACAGCTAGGGCCCCCTAGCTTGAAGGCCAGTTTAGGAGCCTTAGTCTCCTGTTATCTCCTGCAACCCCAAGACAATTACACAGTTATTAGTTTCTCTTTTCCCCAGTTATAATCCGATATTTTCCACATGGGGGTGGATAGATCGCCTATCAAAATATGTCTTATGGCTTTTAATTTCTCTCTGACACTTCCCCCTTTTAGAGATGGCATGGGAGACTGGTTCACAGATAGTCTCCCAAGCCCATCTCATAACACAACCTTCCTTGATTCCAAAGTACCCTCTAATTAAGAAACTGGCTTCTCTGTGAGGTCACTCAGTGCCTCAAGACTGGCATCTACAGTTAGCACAGTTCCAAACACCTGGCTACAGGCAGCCAGAAGCGGCATTAAGGCCCTTACCTCACAGGAACTCTCTGGGACCTGCTCTGGGTCAGTAACTGGTTCTATTATCCCACTGGATAAGGAGGGTCCAGAAGGCAGTGCTTAGCCTGCATTTTGACCAAGTGACAGTAGCTATGAAGGCTCCCCAGAGGATAACAACACCTACCCATCAGCCTGGCTTTCAAATGCCCACCAGAGTCCGCTCCTACGACTTCTGCTTTGATCACCAGGCGCCGCCATATTTCCTTCATGGGTGATGCTGGTGATAGGGTAGGAGTCAGTGCCAGTGGCTCTGGTGGGTGCAGGCTCCACTCATCCACTAAGCTGGGTTTCCCTGGGGCCTGCAGTACAACTGGCTGACAGTGGTGGTGTGTCTTCCAGCTGAAGTTACCACCTTTCAGCTACAACCAATGGGAAGATACCACACCCTGCTTATTCCCCCTCCTGTCTGCTGGTCGCTGTCAGCTATAGTCTTGTAGTTCACTGCTTGTCTCTGGTTCTCGCCCTGTTCTGAATATTAATTCCCGTGTTTTGACCCCTTTCTGCTCTCTGACTACTCTCCTGCCTACTCTCTGTGGAAACTGGACTTTTCTTCATTCATGGACTTGCTTTAGGCGTGGCAGCACCTTGTCCAATGCTCCAGAGAGCCTTTGAGATTGATTGAACATGGTGAGCTAAATTTCTTTTTTCTATTATACAGGAGCTGCCAGAAGTGGATCTAATGATTCACTCAACTGCATCCAGTGTGGAGAACCTCCTCCAGATGACTATTAAAAACCCCAGTGATAATAGCTAAGACTGTAAGTGCCAGGATGTCTCCACGTGGCTCAGACTTCAGTCTGAAGAAATACAAAGGCTTGGAAAAGGTGGTTTCCATTGTTTCATCATTTGCAGATCAGCGCCATCTCCATCATTGACCACTTCTTCGTCTTCTGCGGTAATTTCAATATTGAGGTGTCTATACACCACAGTACATCACATTTAATGATGAGTTACTGTAACATAGCCTTGAGGTGGCCCATAACCAGAAGACCCCAGTGACCCCATTATTACATACCTGCGGGATCATCACCTGGAGTCTCCTCCTTCACGTCACTCATACACAGCTGATCGTCCATCATCTGCATTTCCTCATCCTCCACTTTAATGATGGTCAAATCCCCATCCTGATGTCACATAGAATAGTTCAGTACAATACAGCAGATATCACCAGAAGAAGCCCCCAAATATCTAAGCGCGGCCCCATATAATGTGGGGGAGGCACAGCTACATCTACCTGATGACTCTCCGGACAGTCTTGGGAATACAGAGGAGTTGGACATCTCTCCGGGGAATTTCTTACATCGAGTCCATCTGTAGGAAGCAGCGATACAAGAGACGATTATATGTGATGATGGGAGTCATATCCAAGTGACCCTCTAACATACATAAGTCTCCCCTCCTTACACTGCTGCTCAACCATGAAATCTGTCTCCTCTTCGTCATCCATGACCTCAACCTTAATGTCAATCAGATCTTCATCCTAAAACACAAGAAAAATGGGAAATGAGCCACAAATCAGTGATTTATGGACGTGTTTGGGGGAGAGGAAAGCACCACCTACCTGAGGATTCTCCAGATAATCCCGGGAATAGTGAGGAGCCGCACATCTACCTGAGGAATTTCTCCTGGTTCCATCTGTAGGAGACACAGCAAAAATTCAATGACCCCTGTATATGTGTGTACTTCATACAAGGGTCTACTCATACGGAGAATCAGACTTTAGTGTAACAAACATGAGCACAATTCCAGAAGACTTTGCCTCCTTTGGGGCAGGAAACACGGTGGAAGAGTTTGCCCCCTTCTCGCATCTTCTTCAGTAATATAACAAAATCAGGCCTCAGAGAGTAAAAATATATTTAAGACACAAAGAGAAAGACACAATGTACAGGAGGGACATTATCTCCTGGGGTAAAGAGCAAAGCAAAAAAACTGTGGAAGAATTAGTCAAGAAGAAGGAGAGAGAACGTATCAGTGGTCATGGCCAACACTGTGCCAGTCTCCTCCAGTTATAGACCGCTCTGTCCTTACCGCGTGATGGAAGGAGCCGCCAATCGTCTATCATATTGTCCCGCTGTCCTTCATGGTGGTCCGAGGCCTAGAAGGAGAAATCAGCACGTGATAGGAGGCCGACATCACCCAGAATCCTCCAGATTACAGTGTATAATCTCCCAGCAGTCTCTTCTCATCCCCCAGAATCCTCCGCTGTACACTGTATAATCTCCCAACAGTCTCCTCTCATCCCCCAATGTACACTGTATAATCTCCCAGCAGTCGCCTCTCATCCCCCAGAATCCTCCAGTGTACACTGTATAATCTCCCAGCAGTCTCCCCTCATCCCCCAGAATCCTCCAGTGTACACTGTATAATCTCCCAGCAGTCTCCCCTCATCCCCCAGAATCCTCCAGTGTACACTGTAAAATCTCCCAGCAGTCTCCTCTCATCCCCCAGAATCCTCCAGTGTACACTGTATAATCTCCCAGCAGTCTCCTCTAATCCCCCAGAATCCTCCAGTGTACACTGTATAATCTCCCAGCAGTATCCTCTCATCCCCCAGAATCCTCCAGTGTACGCTGTATACTCTCCCAGCAGTCTCCTCTCATCCCCCAGAATCCTCCAGTGTACACTGTATAATCTCCCAGCAATCTCCTCTCATCCCCCAGAATCCTCCAGTGTACACTGTATAATCTCCCAGCAGTCTCCTCTCATCCCCCAGAATCCTCCAGTGTACGCTGTATACTCTCCCAGCAGTCTCCTCTCATCCCCCAGAATCCTCCAGTGTACACTGTATAATCTCCCAGCAATCTCCTCTCATCCCCCAGAATCCTCCAGTGTACACTGTATAATCTCCCAGCAGTCTCCTCTCATCCCCCAGAATCCTCCAGTGTACGCTGTATACTCTCCCAGCAGTCTCCTCTCATCCCCCAGAATCCTCCAGTGTACACTGTATAATCTCCCAGCAGTCTCCTCTCATCCCCCAGAATCCTCCAGTGTACACTGTATAATCTCCCAGCAGTCTCCTCTCATCCCCCAGAATCCTCCAGTGTACACTGTATAATCTCCCAGCAGTCTCCTCTCATCCCCCAGAATCCTCCAGTGTACGCTGTATACTCTCCCAGCAGTCTCCTCTCATCCCCCAGAATCCTCCAGTGTACACTGTATAATCTCCCAGCAGTCTCCTCTCATCTCCCAGAATCCTCCAGTGTACACTGTATAATCTCCCAGCAGTCTCCTCTCATCACCCAGAATCCTCCAGTGTACGCTGTATACTCTCCCAGCAGTCTCCTCTTATCCCCCAGAATCCTCCAGTGTACACTGTATAATCTCCCAGCAGTCTCCTCTCATCCCCAGAATCCTCCGGTGTACACTGTATAATCTCCCAGCAGTCTCCTCTCATCTCCCAGAATCCTCCAGTGTACACTGTATAATCCCCCAGCAGTCTCCTCTCATCCCCCAGAATCCTCCAGTGTACACTGTATAATCTCCCAGCAGTCTCCTCTCATCCCCCAGAATCCTCTGGTGTACACTGTATAATCTCCCAGCAGTCACCTCTCATCCCCCAGAATCCTCCGGTGTACACTGTATAATCTCCCAGCAGTCACCTCTCATCCCCCAGAATCCTCCAGTGTACACTGTATAATCTCCCAGCAGTCTCCTCTCATCCCCCAGAATCCTCCAGTGTACACTGTATAATCTCCCAGCAGTCTCCTCTCATCCCCCAGAATCCTCCAGTGTACACTGTATAATCTCCCAGCAGTCTCCTCTCATCCCCCAGAATCCTCCAGTGTACACTGTATAATCTCCCAGCAGTCTCCTCTCATCCCCCAGAATCCTCCAGTGTACACTGTATAATATCCCAGCAGTCTCCTCTCATCCCCCAGAATCCTCCAGTGTACACTGTATAATCTCCCAGCAGTCACCTCTCATCCCCCAGAATCCTCCAGTGTACATTGTATAATCTCCCAGCAGTCTCCTCTTATCCCCCAGAATCCTCCAGTGTACACTGTATAATCTCCCAGCAGTCTCCTCTCATCCCCCAGAATCCTCCAGTGTACACTGTATAATCTCCCAGCAGTCTCCTCTCATCCCCCAGAATCCTCCAGTGTACACTGTATAATCTCCCAGCAGTCTCCTCTCATCCCCCAGAATCCTCCAGTGTACACTGTATAATCCCCCAGCAGTCTCCTCTCATCCCCCAGAATCCTCCAGTGTACACTGTATAATATCCCAGCAGTCTCCTCTCATCCCCCAGAATCCTCCAGTGTACACTGTATAATCTCCCAGCAGTCTCCTCTCATCCCCCAGAATCCTCCAGTGTACACTGTATAATCTCCCAGCAGTCTCCTCTCATCCCCCAGAATCCTCCAGTGTACACTGTATAATCTCCCAGCAGTCTCCTCTCATCCCCCAGAATCCTCCAGTGTACACTGTATAATCTCCCAGCAGTCTCCTCTCATCCCCCAGAATCCTCTGGTGTACACTGTATAATCTCCCAGCAGTCACCTCTCCGGTCAGCAGCTCGGTGATCTTGCTGGTCAGTTCCAGGATCTTCTCCGTCCTCTCAGGTATCAGGGAGGTCGGGGACGGTTTTGTGATTTGGCTCAGGCTCCCCAGGGCCTTCCTCACTACGATGTAATCCTGTGGGGGGGGGGGGGGGGAGATGCTGATTAAAAGATCTCTTTTGTCTGTTACACGGCCAGAGGGTGACCATGCGCCTACATACACCAACTTATGCTCCGGCTCATTTGTTTAATTTTTTGCTGGAGTTTCTTGTACTTTCTACAAACAGGCGTGTGGCTCCCACTTTCTGAGCTGGCATTGTGTATATATACAGTGTCCACCCATATCCTGTATACACCGCACCTATATACAGTGTGTCCACCCATATCCTGTCCCACCGCCGTTACCTTGAGAACGGCAGCAGCTATAGGCATAAAAGTGGTGTCTAGGTATAGTAAAGTATCCATGCGCTATGCAATGAAACCACCTATAGCGCCACCTGGTGGAAAACAACGGGGTTAGCATTTTTATCTCGGTTCCCTGGTAATTGAGACACCTTTTTAATCGGCCACGGGCTGAACCACTTGATATTTTCCACTCCGTGTCAGGATTACTTTCTAATTACTGATAGATTTTAGCTGGTGTTATGACTTTCCAGGGCTTTTAACCTCTTTCTTCATGTGTTCAATACTTTTTCCCTGTCATGTCTCACTATTCCACATAATTTATGGACAATTAGGATTTGATTTATTTGCCCATGTGGATCGGATGGGTTGTTACTGACATCTAGTGAGAATTTCATGTCAATACCACCTTTAGAAATATATTTACATAGAAAATTGGTGATGTGTTCAATAATTATTGCACCCGCTGTATGATCATTTTGTTTTCATCTGAGTTTTTTGTCTAAATGTTTCTATAAAGCACACAATATATTAGTATGATCCTTTTCTCCAGTTTTGCAGATTAAGACTTTCTCCTCCCACAGATCTCAGATCATATTTTCTTCCTTCCAACTTTGCTGCATTGATAATTGTACATATAAATGTCACAGACAAAACCTATGGCGGGCTTTGCACGTTGAGACATCGCAAGCTGATGCTGCGATGTCGCACGCGATAGTCCCCGCCCCCGTCGCAGGTACAATATCTTGTGATAGCTGGCGTAGCGATAATTTCGCTACGCCAGCTTCACATGCACTCACCTGCCCTGCGACCGTCGCTCTGGCCGGTGACCCGCCTCCTTCCTAAGGGGGCGGGTCGTGCGGCATCACAGCGACGTCACACGGCAGGCGGCCAATGGTGGCGGAGGGGCGGAGATGAGCAGGATGTAAACATCCTGCCCACCTCCTTCCTTCCATATAGCAGCCGGCGGCAGGTAAGGAGATGTTCCTCGCTCCTGCGGCTTCATACACAGCGATGTGCGCTGTCGCGGGGGAATGAGGAACAACATCGTACCTGTCGCGGCACCGGTATTATGGAAATGTCGGAGCCTGCACCGATGATACGATTACGACGCTTTTGCGCTCGTTAATCGTATCATCTAGGATTTACACAATAAGACATCGCAAGTGACGCCGGATGTGCGTCACTTTCGATTTGACCCCACCGACATCGCACCTGCGATGGTCGTAGTGGGCAAAGCCGCCCTAAGACAAGAACAACAGGACCATAACCTCTGGAGTAAGCAACTTAGTAAAAAGTAATAACACATAAATAATACAAGGTACTTAATTTACACTATTTTTATTATTTAAAAAAAAAAAACAAAAAACAAAAACACAAAAGCTGTTACGAACCAGGCCGGGGGGGGGGGGTGTGGAGGTGAAGTGCTAGGCACGGGGATTACTGCGATCCTCGCATGACACTGGCAGCACAGCGGGAGACGAGTGTCCCTGCGACTGAGATCCGATCGTACGATCGGACCACAGCTGAGGAGGGGCGGGCCGGCGCTGAGGAGGGGAGGGATTTCTCTCCCTCTCTCCTCCGTAGCCGGCTATTGCCATTCTCGCCCTGCACTCGCAGTACACCGGTGTACCGCGAGTGCAGTGTGATTTTTCTCTTGCTCCAGACACTTGAATGGGTGCGAGAGAAAGTCTCGCATTACTCCTGCAGCATGCTGCGACTGCTTTCTCGGTCCGATTAGGGCTAGGAAAATAATCGCTCATGGGTACTGACACAGGCTAGAATTGGTGCAAGTGGAATGCAATGTTTTACCGCACTCCACTCGCTCTCATTTTAATGCCGTGTGTCTTAAGCGGGCTTTACACGCTATGATTTTGCTACAGCGATCTCGTTGGGGGTCACGGATTTTGTGACGCACATCCGGTCGCTGTAGCGATCTCGTTGTGTGTTACTCCAAGGAGCGATTTTGGATCGTTGCAAAAACGTCCAAAATCGCTCTTCGTTGACATGGGGGTCCGCTCCCAATTATCGATACTATCGCTTTCCCGTTGTTGTTCCTCGTTCCTGCGGCAGTGCACATCGCTGTGTGTGACCCCCGTAGGAACAAGGAACATCTCCTACCTGCCGCCGGCCATAATGCGGAAGGAAGGAGGTGGGCGGGATGTTCGTCCCGCTCATCTCCACCCCTCCGCTTTCATTGGGCGGCCGCTCAGTGACGTCGCTGTGACGCCGAGCGGACCGCCCCCTTAGAAAGGAGGCGGTACGCCGGTCACAGTGACGTTGCTATGCAGGTAAGTATGTGTGACGCGGGTGCACGATTTTGTGCGCGACGGGCAGCGATATGCCTGTTTCGCACAAACAATGGGGGCGGGTCGCATGCTAGTGATATCGGGACAAATATCGAAGCGTGTAAAGCCACCCTTAGGCATTACTCAAGATCCATCCGCTCAGTCACGGACCTGTCAATCTGTGATGACACCGCTCCACGCAGACCCACCCTGACATTTGTAATACCGGAGCCACACGATACGACCTGGGCTGTGGACTCAGAGTCCCTTTTGGTGGAGTGGGAATAAAATGGACCGATTCAGACTCCTAAAATACATGATACATTGGGAACAGCAGTGCAATGCAGAATGTGATGAATATTTTATCATAGGACATTTTATAACATTCTCATATTCTTATCGGTGTCTGATCTATTCCTGGTCATAGAATCTAGACTTTTTTAGATGAATCTGAGCTGCACTTCAGCTCCATGATGTAAGTGGTGAGGTCTCCATTTACTACAGTAAATTCATCACAAACATCAGTCATGTACAGTGGAAACCAGAAGTTTACATACACTATCTATAAAGACACATCTGCAGGTTTTCCCTCCGCTCTCTATACAGACATCTACAGGTTCTTCCCTCCACTCTCTATACAGACACATCTGCAGGTTCTTCCCTCCGCTCTCTATACAGACACATCTGCAGGTTTTTCCCTTTGCTCTCTATACAGACACATCTGCAGGTTTTCCCCTCCTCTCTCTATACAGACACATCTGCAGGTTCTTCCCTCCGCTCTCTATACAGACACATCTGCAGGTTTTTCCCTCCGCTCTCTATACAGACACATCTGCAGGTTTTCCCCTCCTCTCTCTATACAGACACATCTGCAGGTTTTTCTCTCCACTCTCTATACAGACACATCTGCAGGTTTTCTCTCCACTCTCTATACAGACACATCTGCAGGTTTTCTCTCCGCTCTATACAAACCCATTTGCAGGTTTACATCCACTATCTAAAAAGACACATCTGCAGGTTTTTCCCTCCGCTCTCTATACAGACACATCTGCAGGTTTTCCCCTCCTCTCTCTATACAGACACATCTGCAGGTTTTCCCCTCCTCTCTCTATACAGACACATCTGCAGGTTTTTCTCTCCACTCTCTATACAGACACATCTGCAGGTTTTCTCTCCGCTCTATACAAACCCATTTGCAGGTTTACATCCACTATCTAAAAAGACACATCTGCAGGTTTTTCCCTCCGCTCTCTATACAGACACATCTGCAGGTTTTTCCCTCCGCTCTCTATACAGACACATCTGCAGGTTTTCTCTCCGCTCTATACAAACACATCTGCAGGTTTACATCCACTATCTAAAAAGACACATCTGCAGGTTTTTCCTCTCCGCTCTCTATACAGACACATCTGCAGGTTTTTCCCTGCGCTCTCCATACAGACACATCTGCAGGTTTTTCCTCCCCATCTGACATGAAATCAGAATAAACTTTTCCCGTTTTCGGTCAATTAGGAACCAAAATTATGTCTATTTGCCAAATACCAGAATAATGAGAGAGAGAGAATGCACAAAATAATAAAAATGCCTGAAAACAAAGTCGGAAGTTTACATACAGTAAGTGTACTGTGCCATTAAACAATATGGGACCATCCATATGATGATTTCATGTCTTTGGAAGCTTCTGATAGGTTTATTGGCAACATCTGAGTTAATTACAGACACACCTGTGGATATATTGTAATGCACACCTGACACAGACGGCTTCTTTGTGTAGCATCATGGAAAAGTCAAAAGAAATCAGCCAAGATTTTCAGGAAGAGAATTGTGGACTTGCACAAGTCTGGTTCATCCTTGGGTGCAATTTCCAGATTCCTGAAGATGCCTCATTCATCTGTACAAAAAAAATTGTTTAAAAGAACAGAGAGTCCTCAGTGGTTGATACCTTTTAATGGCTAACTGAAAAGATGGTAATAATTGCAAGCTTTCGAGACTACTCAGGTCTCTTCATCAGGCATGGTATAACACAAAATCTGAAGAGTCACGTATTTATACACAACAGGACTTAGAATAGTGCAGTAAAAAAAAAAAAAAAAAAAGAACAAGTTATATGAAACAGAACTATCTCTATGGCAGGGGGACAAGCTGTTCTAGCCATAAATACTGATGCAGTTCAGTGTGAAAGTTTTATTGTCCTTTGATAAGGGTCTGGTCCGGGCTGTGACACGCTCGGATGGTCAGAGGAGCACATCTTTTAACTGATGTAAAAAGACATGAATCCATGAGACACATTCATTCCTTCTCTGAATGTGTCAAAGGTCATCATAAGTTTGTACTCCCATAGTCTCCTGTCTCTCTGGGACTTGAAGTTTCCTTTCAATACCAGCAATTTCATGTCCATGATGCTGTGGTCTGGGTTACAAAAATGTTTGGCCACAGGTAGATCCATCCTTTTTTCTCTAATTTTTTACTTGTATCATCTGTACAAACAATTATACACAAGTACAGACAAGATTGGAATGTCCAGCCATCATACCGCTCAGGAAGGAGACGGGTTCTGTGCACCAGAGATGAACGTGCTTTGGTCAGACATGTGCAGATCAACTGAAGAACAAAAGCAGAAGACCTTGTGAAGATGCTGGCGGAAGCTGGTAAGATTGTGTCATTATCCACAGTTAAACGAATACTGTATCACAATGGGCTGAAAGGCCCCTCTGCCAAGAAGAAGCCATTACTCCAAAAGGAACAGGAAAAAGGCAGATTAAAGTTTGCAAATGTGCACAGGGAAAAAAAACAAAAAAAAAAAAAAAAAACAAAAACACACCTTTAATTTTAGTTTTGTCAGACCACGGGACATGCTCCAAAATGTAACTGCTTGGCCATAATGACCATCGTTACGTTTGGAGGAAAAAAAAAAAGAGAAGCTTCGAAGCCTAAGAACACCATCCCAACTGTGACACACGGGGGCAGCATCATGTTGTGGGGGTGTTTTGCTGCAGGAGGGACTGGTGCACTTCACAAAATAGCTGACATCATGAGGAAAGAAATGTCATGCTGTCCGTATGTACCGCGTGACACATGTGTTCAGACCGACAGGCATCTGATGCACTACAAAAACACTACAAAAGGGGGGAGGGGGGGGGACACTTAAACAATGGTGGGCCCTATGGCTAGGGAGAGTGGTTAGGAGACACCTCCTGAACTCACTTCAAGCCGTTATCTGAGCTCCCTAGCGTTCCTATACTGGGTGTTTTAATCAGTCGCCGAGCCAGATACCCAATCCCTCTCTAGCCCTGCAAACACCCTGGCTAGGGAAATGGCCGGCTGGAGACACTAGTCCCACCGCTGCAGTAATAAACACGGAGGGAAAGGAAAGACAGACAGGGGGATAAACAGAATGATACAAATACCAAACAGGAAAATTCCCACCAGGATGGCCAGAGTAGAAAGAATTCTAACAAAAGCAACGACTGCTGGGAAAACTCCACTATTTAAACCTAAATTGGTGTGGGCTCAAAGAAGCTACAGCTGACCTGCCCTACTCCGAGCTACTGGCAACAAAACTGACATTAACTCATGAAACGCCAAAAGGAAAGGAAACTAAGTAAGGAATCTACATGGAAATGAGAGGCTGTGGTCCTAAGGCTGTCACTAGTCTCAAAAGCAGGGAGACAACCGTGACAAGAAGATTATGTGGCAATACTGAAGCAACATCTCAAGACATCAGCCAGGAACTTAAAGCTTGGGCACAAATGGGTCTTCTAAATGGACAATGATCCGAAGCTACTGCCAAACTGGCTACAATGTGGATGAAGGATAATAAAGTCAATGTTTTGGAGTGGCCATCACAAAACCCTGATCTCAATCCTATTGAAAATGTATGGGCAAAGCTGAAAAGGCCGGAGCGAGCCTGCAGATGTGTCTGTATAGAGAGTGGAGGGAAAACCTGCAGATCTGTCTGTATAGATAGTGGATGGAAACTTTGGGTTTCAACTGTATTAGAGAGTCTAAAGGCTACTTTACACACTGCGATATCGGTCCCGATATCGCTAGTGTGGGTACCCGCCCCCATCTGTTGCGCGACACGGGCAAATTGCTGCCCGTGCCGCACAACATCGCCCAGAGCCGTCACACATACTTACCTGTCCGGCGACGTCGCTGTGACCGGCGAACCGCCTCTTTTATAAGGGGGCGGTCCGTGCGGCGTCACAGCGACGTCACTGAAGCGTCACTGAACCGCCGCCCAATAGCAGCGGAGGGGCGGAGATGAGCGGGACGTAACATCCCGCCCACCTCCTTCCTTCCGCATAGCGGCCGGGAGGCAGGTAAGGGGAGCTTCCTCGTTCCTGCGGCGTCACACGCAGCGATGTGTGCTGCCGCAGGAACGAGGAACAACTTCGTTACTGCTGCAGTAACGATTTTTAAGAATGGACCCCCATGTCGCCGATTAGCGATTTTGCACGTTTTTGCAACGATGCAAAATCGCTTATTGGTGTCACACGCAATGGCATCGCTAATGCGGCCGGATGTGCGTCACAAATTCCGTGACCCCAACGACTCCGCATTAGCGATGTCGCAGCGTGTAAAGCCCCCTTAAGTCAGGGAAATTGAGGAGTTGGAGTCAGATGTTTGGCTTACCGACGCCACAGCCCTGGATACGATCTTGTCACTTCCGCCAATACATGACGTTCCACGACCCCAAGGGGTATGTAAGGTCTGCTTTGGGCAATGCAATACTTACACCTCCTGTCCCGCGGGCACAGGTAGACACGGGGAGGGAGACTGAGTGGGCATGACACCCAGTTTCCCACAACCTCGACAGGCCAACAGATCCTTTTTACTAGCCCCAGTGAAACAGGACTCTCAGCCAGTTAGTATGGTAGACTGCCACCAGTTCCTCCCAAACCTATAAAAATAATGGCTAGCCAATGGACCAGTGGAGTGTACATAGGACACATTTTGACAAACAGCAAAAGTGGTCAAATTATAGCCAAAAGACCAAAAAAATCCCTAACAAAAAGGAGGACCACACAAATAAAATTGCAAATTTTTAAATAAAAAAAAAAAAAAAAAAAAAAAAACCAAACACATCATACAAGAAAAAGCACAATATTAAGATACGGATGCAGAGCTAGCTCTCAAAAACATGTTAAAATACATAGTCATGTAATAATAGATAGCAGGTGGCATCCCAGGTATAAATAAACTAGTAAGAATATGCAAGTGCCGTTAGAAATATCAACAAGTGACACATAATGAATAATGTATCTTCAATGCACAAACCTCGAGAATACAAAAAAAAAAAAAAAAAGTCTCCAAGAAAAAAAAAAAATTAAATATATAATATAATATATATATAGTAAGGTGCATTAGTGAATTTTGGAGGTTCATCATATGTACCTTACAGCGCCCTGCTATCTATTACTGTTACCATACCAATTGAAATGCCACCCGTTCCTTGTTCGATATAGGCCTGGTCCATTAACAGGATTATATCGGGCCAGACACCAGCCCAGGTGGCGTGTAATGTTAAACAGAGCTCACTCTCAAGATGTCCGCTCTGATGTTATGAACTTTCCATGTCCCCTTCCACCTTGTGAGTGGACTGGAAATGGTTTGTGCCTTTAGTTTGCAGGAAGTTTATGGATTTGCAGTTTTTCCCATCTCTCCGCCCCTGAGCGTCTCTCGTGGAAGATATGACAATCATTTTCTTAGTTATGATTTGATCTATCCACAGTTATGAAACATGGTAGGTCTGTGCTCTTCCCTTAGAGAGTGATCAATTTTAAGCTGATTCGCACATCACACCATTAATACAAAGTGTGTCACGTGCATGTCATCATTGTGAAGCCGGAAATATACCTGTCCTATATGTGGGGGTGAAGCACTCCCTAATATTGTAGCTCTTACACAGGAGCCATCCTGACTGAATCCGGTCTTTGAAGCTGGTCGTAAAACGTGTAGATGCCCCCCACCTCTCTGGCCAAATACTCTGGACAGAACGGGGCTGCTCTGGCTTCCTTAATCTTGATTGGATTTGTAAAGTAAATAATATTAAACGTAAATACCACAGGGTCCTTCGTTACAGCTATTTTGCGATCAGCGAAAACAAAAAAAAAAAAAAAACATAAAAAAAAACATAAAAAAGTCATCCCACTGCGACAAGGTGACCCGGCCGGGACAGGCTTATCCTCAAGTATTAAAATCTCAGTCAAGCCCCGATACAGCCCTGCCCCCAACAATGAGCTCAGGTTATAATAGAGGATAGGGCCTCCCCATTTTGGTACACGTTGTCGTGGGTTGTCTTTTATACCTTTTATCAAAATAGCAGTAACTAGGTACTCGGTGTCATTTACATGTCCTAACGCTGTAATGCGCACAATAGTGCACACATGGTAAATAATGTAAAATAAGGTTTTACTTAAGATTACTACATCTAAACTACCTGGTTCTTGTACAGACTAGGGGCAATAGTAGAAGTAGTAAGAAAGATCAGTACCGCGCCACAGCTTCTAGCACCACCCTCAAGCAAAGCATCATCAGGGGTGGGGCTATAAGCAGTGAGTGAGTGACACCAGTGCCACCCCACAGCCTCTAGCACCGCCCTCAGGCAAAGCATCATCAGGGGTGGGGCTATAAGCTGTGAGTGAGTGACACCGCTGCCACCCCACAGCCTCTAGCACCGCCCTCAGGCAAAGCATCATCTGGGGTAGGGCTATAAGCAGTGAGTGACACCAGTGCCACCCCACAGCCTCTAGCACCGCCCTCAGGCAAAGCATCATCTGGGGTAGGGCTATACGCAGTGAGTGACACCAGTGCCACCCCACAGCCTCTAGCACCGCCCTCAGGCAAAGCATCATCAGGGGTAGGGCTATACGCAGTGAGTGACACCAGTGCCACCCCACAGTCTCTAGCACCGCCCTCAAGCAAAGCGTCATCTGGGGTAGGGCTATACGCAGTGAGTGACACCAGTGCCACCCCACAGCCTCTAGTACCGCCCTCAAGCAAAGCATCATCAGGGGTAGGGCTATAAGCAGTGAGGGACACCAGTGCCACCCCACAGTCTCTAGCACCGCCCTCAAGCAAAGCATCATCAAGGGTAGGGCTATGCGCAGTGAGTGACACCAGGGATGACCCTTTGTGACGCATCGTTTGAGAGCAGAGCTAGAGGCTTTGGGGCAGCGCTGGCGTCACTTGCTACATCTAGCGCAGCCGACATCTTTCACACAATCAATGGAAGCAGCCATAGAGAAATGAGCAGCATACCGGCGCTGCACTAACCCAGGCCATAGCGTCCATCAGACATCCAGAACATCCTCTGGTGGAGGTGATGCAAGAAACTAGTAATTATCTGCAGCATCGTCACCTGGTGTCTTGTTCCAGGAGGAGTGATGGACGCTGTGAGCAGTGACTGCAGCTCCAGCCTCCTGTGATGTGAAATTTGAGACTCAAACAAAACCTCACAGGAAGTGCAGAAAAAAAACCCAAAACTTTAGGGATTAGATAGCTAGGAGAGAAATGAATGGAATTGTAGAACAGATAATTACAAAAGTGGGCGGTAAACAGATAGAAAATACATTTTAGGTGCTGGATCACCCCTTTAAGCATTCCGACATTAGTAGGCTCAATTATGGAAATAGTCAATTTTTATGAAGAGAAAAAAGCCCCAGGATTAGTCTAAACCAGGGGTCTCAAACACGCGGCCCGTGGGCCGCATGCGGCCCTTCAGGTGGCTTCTTGCGGCCCGCTGGCCCGTGGACCTGGTAAAGATGGCGACCGATGCAGGGGCCGCAGCTGCCAGTTATTTATTTCAGCCTACAGTTTTGTCTTTGCCGCGCACAGTGAAGTTCTCACTGCAGAACGCAATAACAGCCGCCTGCCAATCAGAGGCAAGCACCTGCTGCATATGACCTCAGATGCTTGCCTGTGATTGGCCAGTGGCTGTTGTGCAGTGAGAACTGCTTTGCACGCGCCGGCCGAAAGTTCAGCGGTGACAGCAGCTGTGATCATTACCGGGTCCACGTGCCTGCGTGCTGCCGACAGCAGGTGAGAAGAATGTTTTTGTGTGTGTGTGGGGTTCTGTGTTGCTGGCTGAGGCTGCAGTGTGTGTGGCATGCCGTGTGTGTGTGTGATTCTGTTGCTGGCTGAGGCTGCACAGAGAGTGTGTGTGTGTGTGTGTGTGTGTGTGTTAGCTGAGGCTGCACAGGGTGGGGGGGGCGGTGTGAGCTGATGAGGCTGCACAGGGTGGGGGGGGTGGTGTGAGCTGATGAGGCTGCACAGGGTGGGGGGGGGCGGTGTGAGCTGATGAGGCTGCACAGGGTGGGGGGGGTGGTGTGAGCTGATGAGGCTGCACAGGGTGGGGGTGGTGGTGGTGTGAGCTGATGAGGCTGCACAGGGTGGGGGGGGGTGGTGTGAGCTGATGAGGCTGCACAGGGTGGGTGGGGGGGTGGTGTGAGCTGATGAGGCTGCACAGGGTGGGGGGTGTGTGTGTGTGTGTGTGTGTGTGTGTGTGTGTGTGTGTGTGTGTGTGTGTGTGTGTGTGTGTGAGCTGAGGCACATTGCTACAAGGGGACAAGGATGCACACATTTTTACAGAATGGGAAACAAGATGGGGCACATTACTACAAGATGTTGGCCAAAATTACTATGTGGTGGTTATTGTAAAACTATTACTTATAAAAAGGGGAAAAAATGTAAAAAAAAAAAGTGTGTGTATATATATATATTTATTTATTTATATATTACACACTACACACTTGTTATAATGGACAAATGAAAAATGTTCAAAAACAGTGATTCAAGGGTGTATAGAAAGAAAAAAATGGTACCACTACCAATGTCACTTTGTCCTGAAAGGAATGCGGCCCCTCAAATTATTTTTTTCCTGTGTGCGGCCCATACACCCAGCAGAGTTTGAGACCCCTGGTCTAAACAAACTAAGTCTTCAAGTGATGATGATGTATGATCTTCCTAGTGTAAGAAGTGAGAATTCAGCTGCCTTACACAATACATAGACTGGATACATAAGACTTATGCGGGCGTCACACGAGACGATATATCGGGCGATAGGTCGTCTGGGTCACGTCGTAAGTGGCGCACATCCGGCGTCGTTTGATATATCATAGTGTGTGACAGCTACGAGCGATGGTGAACGAGCAAAAATACTCACCTTAATCGTTGCTCGTTGACACGTCGCTCATTTTCAAAAAGTCGTTTCTTCTTCTCTGTGCCGGTTGTTCATCGTACCCGGGGCAGCACACATCGCTGCGTGTGACACCCCGGGAACGATGAACTGCAGCTTACCTGCGTCCTGCCAGCAATGCGGAAGGAAGGAGGTGGGTGGGATGTTTACGTCCCGCTCATCTCCGCCCCTCCGCTTCTATTGGCCGGCTGCTGTGACGCCGATTGTCCCAACCCCTTCAGGAAATGGATGTTCGCCGCCCACAGTGAGGTCGCTCAGCTGGTAAGTGCGTGTGACAGGGGTTTAACGGCTTTGTGCACCATGGGCAACTAATTGCCGTAACGCACAAACGACGGGTACACGATCGCACGATAGATCGTAACGTGTGACACCCGCATTACTCTAGGATCTACTCTTGCTTACCGTGCAGTCTACCTGCACTCCACCACTCTCGCACTGCCTCCCCGCGAGTACTGATGAGTGAACCTGAACAGTGAAATTCAGCATTCGTAGCGGACATCTAGTGCCCGTGTCAGGGACGTCTGGGCTCAAATTCAGACTCTGAACAGTTTGGTTTTTATTAAGGTCTGGGCAGCACAGGGCAATCCGGGAAAGTTACAAAACAGCGCTCGAATGGGAACAGTAATAAACAGCTATTAACATCTGCCAGGTACTAACTGCAACTCTCCTCAGAGGTGGGCTCAACGCCTGCCCTCCACAGCCCCTAATAGTAAAGGGAACTAATCACCAGGATTTTCATATACAAGGTAAAGCCAGTGCAGTACTGGCGCTATCAGGCTGATTCTATACATACAGTGCTATACTGGCACTATCAGGCTGATTCTATACATACAGTGCTATACTGGCACTATCAGGCTGATTCTATACATACAGTGCTATACTGGTGCTATCAGGCAGATTCTATACATACAGTGCTATACTGGCACTATCAGGCTGATTCTATACATACAGTGCTATACTGGCACTATCAGGCTGATTCTATACATACAGTGCTATACTGGCATTATCAGGCTGATTCTATACACACAGTGCTATACTGGCACTATCAGGCTGATTCTATACACACAGTGCTATACTGGCACTATCAGGCTGATTCTATACATACAGTGCTATACTGGCACTATCAGGCTGATTCTATACATACAGTGCTATACTGGCACTATCAGGCTGATTCTATACATACAGTGCTATACTGGCACTATCAGGCTGATTCTATACATACAGTGCTATACTGGTGCTATCAGGCAGATTCTATACATACAGTGCTATACTGGCACTATCAGGCTGATTCTATACATACAGTGCTATACTGGCACTATCAGGCTGATTCTATACATACAGTGCTATACTGGCATTATCAGGCTGATTCTATACACACAGTGCTATACTGGCACTATCAGGCTGATTCTATACATACAGTGCTATACTGGCACTATCAGGCTGATTCTATACACACAGTGCTATACTGGCACTATCAGGCTGATTCTATACACACAGTGCTATACTGGCACTATCAGGCTGATTCTATACACACAGTGCTATACTGGCACTATCAGGCTGATTCTATACACACAGTGCTATACTGGCACTATCAGGCTGATTCTATACACACAGTGCTATACTGGCACTATCAGGCTGATTCTATACACACAGTGCTATACTGGCACTATCAGGCTGATTCTATACATACAGTGCTATACTGGCACTATCAGGCTGATTCTATACACACAGTGCTATACTGGCACTATCAGGCTGATTCTATACATACAGTGCTATACTGGCACTATCAGGCTGGTTCTATACATACAGTGCTATACTGGCACTATCAGGCTGATTCTATACATACAGTGCTATACTGGCACTATCAGGCTGGTTCTATACATACAGTGCTATACTGGCGCTATCAGGCTGATTCTATACATGCCATTAGTGGGCAGCTCGGATGTTTAGTCTTTCAAATCCAAGAAAGTGAAGTTTAAAAATTCGTCAGCCTTTTGATTGACAATTGCACCGGAGCAGATAATATATGGGTGTGAATTCATCTGGATTCCCGCCCCCCACCGCCTGTTCCTCCCTCAATCTGGCTCTATGCTAATTTTACTATTCATTAAGATGGCGTCAGAGTTGGCGCCTGCGCAAAGCGCTTATCTCTGGCACCAGCTTTGTGAATATCGTGTTACCCCCTGCTATTCTATTCTTCCGACTGGTTCCAAGCTGGGTACAAATAGGCAGCTGGGGGTTGGGGCAGCCCATACCTGCCTGCTGTACCTGACTAGCATATAAAAATATAGCGAAGCCCATGTCTTTTTTTTTTTTTTTTTTTTTTTATTAAAAAAAATAAGGGGCTTCTTTGGATTTTTCATTGCCAGTGAAGGCAACATCAAGCAGTTGGGGCCAGTAGCTGCTTGGATTACCCTCAAACAGCAATAGAAAATGAAGCGGGAGCCCACTCATTTTTTAACCCTAACCCTAGGGTTAGGGGTTAGGGTTATGTGTTTCATGTGAGCAGTCAATTCACAGCTGACATCAACCACAAAAATATTAACCCAATTGGACAGTTGTCACTGCTTTCCACCAGTGACTTATATAGAGTTCGGTTCCAAGTACCTGGACCAAACTTTGGACTAAAGTCTGGTCAAACCCAAACATCCACATGTCTGCTCATCCTTACTCATGAGTCTTCAAAAACACTACCTCTACATGGAAAGCAGTGAGGAAAGAGTTCACCTCTCAACTAAGCGAATAATAGAGAAATATAGGAGGAGTGTTGTGAACGACGTCTGTGTGGGTGCTGTTCTGAAGCTCCCTCTGGTAGCCAGGAATGGTAGTGGAGCTGAATCTGAGCCTGTGACTCAAACAGGTGTCAGTTTTAATTGGGAATTGGGGGAAGTCCTATTGCAGACAAGTCTAGTCTATATAGGAGAGCACTTTCTGCTTTGTGGGCGCCGGTTATAAATTGTATATTCCTCAGTTTCTGTTCCTGGCCTGGAGCTTTGGCCTTCTCTGTATCCCTGAGCAAGACTTCTACAGATAAGTGTTCAGTTTTTGCCTTGCTTCCAGGTTTACACCTTAGGGTGCTGTTTTTCCTTGTTTTGCTTTGTATCTGTTTTCTTGCAGGTGAAGTTTTGTTTCTCTTGTGTTGTGAGCATGGGGGTTGCCCCTGTAACAGCTCTCCTGCAGGAAAAGGTATTTTATCCCTGTCTAATTTGATTATTTGCTGTTCTGTATTTGTGTTCTTTTTTGTATTTTGTTCTCCCATTATTTACAGGAGTACCTGATATAGTGGGGGTGAGGTCGTATTAACCAGAGCCAGCATGGGTTTGTAACTAATAAGTCATGTCAGACTAATTTAATTTCCTTCTATGACAAAATCACTGACTGGGTGGATCAGGGAAATGCAGTAGATATAGTATATCTTGACTTCAGTAAAGCATTTGACAAAGTATCTCATACAATCCTTATTGAAAAAATGACCAAGTGTGGAATGGACAAGGCAACTGAGATGGATTCGTAACTGGCTTAGTGATCGGAGTCAAAGAGTGGTCATAAATGGCTGCACATCCAGGTGGAAGAGTGTCTCAAGTGGGGTACCTCAGGGCTCTGTCCTGGGCCCAGTGTTGATCAACATCCTTATCAATGATTTAGATGAAAGTATTAAGGGTAAACTGATTAAATTTGCTGATGACACAAAGCTAGGAGGAATAGCTAATACTAGAGAAGAGAGAGAGGATTCAAACAAGATCTAAACAAGCTGGAACAATGGGCAGCAACTAATAGAATGGTTTTTAACAGGGAGAAATGCAAAGTCATACATTTGGGCAAGAATAATGAAAAGAGCATATACAGCATGGAAGGAAAGAGCTAGCCAACAGCATGTGTCAAAAAGACTTGGGTATACTAATCGATCACAGACTGAACATGAGTCAACAGTGTGACGCAGCAGCAAAAACGGCAAACAGCATTCTAGGAAGTATTAACAGAAGCATACATTCTAGATCACGTGAAGTCATTATCCCCCTTTACTCCTCTTTGGTCAGACCTCATCTGGAATATTGTGTCCAGTTCTGGGCACCACATTTTTAAAAAGACCAACAAACTGGATCAAGTTCAGAGAAGAGTGACCAGAATTGTGACTGGACTGCAAACCATGTCCTATGAGGAACGGTTACAGGATTTAGGATTGTTTAGCTTGCAAAAGAGAAGACTGAGAGGAGACTTAATAGCTGTCTACAAATATCTTACAGGCGGTCACACTGTAGAGGGATCAGTTTTATGCTCATTTTCACAAGGAAAGACTAGAAGCAATGGGATGAAACTGATGGGGAGCAGACATAGATTAGATATTAGAAAAATCTTTTTGACAGTGAGAGAGTGATCAACGAGTGGAACAGGCGGCCACGAGAGGTGGGGAGTTCTCCTTCAATGGAAGTTTTAAAAAGAGGTTGGACGGACATCTGTCTGGGATGATTTAGTGAATCCTGCTTTGAGCAGGAGGTTGGACCAGATGACCCAGGAGGTCCATTCCAACTCTAATATTCCATGATTCTATGACCTCCAGGGCCATTTTTACTATCAGGAGTTTGATATTTTTCTATAGGGATTTTGCACTGACCACAATCAGTTTCCTTTCCTATGCTTTGTATCAAGTTAGTCAGGCCTCACCTTTGCTAAATCTATTTTTCCTATCCGAGTATTGTGTTTTCCTACATGACTGTTAACTTTGTAGGTGGGGGGCTGTCTACTCCTTTGGGGACAACTCTGAGGCAAGATAGATTTCCTCATTTCATTCTGTGAGGCGTAGTTAGTTTCTCAGGCTGTGACGAGGCGTCTAGATTTTTAGGAACACTCCATGGTGTGGTCTGATAGTCAGGGGATTGCGGCCAGCCCAGGTTACAACTACTCCTGTTTCTTGGTGTTTTTAAACCAATGGGAGTTTTTTGTAATCTTCCACGGTTACCAGATCATAGCAGAGTTTACCTCTCCGCTCAGCAGATAATATAGAATATACAGGAGTTTACCCCTCCACTCAGCAGAGAATATAGAATATACAGGAGTTTACCTCTCCACTCAGCAGATAATATAGAATATACAGGAGTTTACCCCTCCACTCAGCAGATAATATAGAATATACAGGAGTTTACCCTCCACTCAGCAGATAATATAGAATATACAGGAGTTTACCTCTCCACTCAGCAGAGAATACAGAATATACAGGAGTTTACCCTCCACTCAGCAGATAATATAGAATATACAGGAGTTTACCCCTCCACTCAGCAGATAATATAGAATATACAGGAGTTTACCCTCCACTCAGCAGATAATATAGAATATACAGGAGTTTACCCTCCACTCAGCAGATAATATAGAATATACAGGAGTTTACCTCTCCACTCAGCAGATAATATAGAATATACAGGAGTTTACCCTCCACTCAGCAGATAATATAGAATATACAGGAGTTTACCTCTCCGCTCAGCACACAGATGATCTCCAAGGCGATGTCTATGATTTTTCTGGAGATCTTTTTGTCCATTCTTGGTGAGTCATTCAGGAGCGTTTTGGATGGAGATTCGATAAAACTTGATAATCTGGAGGGATCTGGTCCCACAGGAGTCTCTGATTGAGTAAGGGTCTGGAAATCACAGAGGGGATATGGTTAATAGTGGAATATGGCGCTTATGAAGATATGCCTTTTATCAGAGCTTTCAATCAATCACAATTTCTACCTTAGAACAACATTTTTCCAGAAAGTGAACATTTGACCTATTACAGAGGAATATCCATCACACCCGGACGCTAGATCGTATACACATTATGTCATGGGCGGAGAGGAGTTTTGGGAACGCCGCTCGCCTCGGGGGAATCGCTGGCACTCGGGTCCGATGCTTCTGCTCCTTGGTGGCTCGAGCATGGGGCCGGACCCGGGGTTCGAGCAGCGCCTCCTCGCCCACGAGTGAAAAGGGGAGGTTTGGTGGTGGGATGTCGGTTGTGACGCCACCCACAAGGTTGTGGTGATGGTGGGCACCACCGCTGCTTGTGACGGGGGTTCCCGGGAGCGCTGGCGGGGAGCAGCTGAGGTGTTGGCCCTGCCGTAGGTAGGGGCTGTTAGTCCCGGTTGGGGGAAGTTGGTGAGTAGGGGATTGGTGCAGGTGCAGACTCGGGGAGGCAGCGCGGATGCGGGGCAGCGATGCGGCGCTGTGCCGAATGGCACTGGTGTACCAACTCAGGTAGTCAATGACAGAGTCTCTGGTAAACCAAACGGCTGGATGGACGGGGCCCGCAGTCGGCTGCGGTATCTTCACTCTCCCCGGACGGGTTGATGGTGGCTCTTTCCCTGCACCTGTGTGTAAGTGTTTGACCCCTATGGATTCCCACGGGTGGTCCACTCCCCAGCTTGTACGTGTCAGGAGAGCCCGTTTTGCCCGCAGGCGCTGGCCCTTGGATCTCTGGCCGTTGGCAGTGGCTCTTATCCGGACGTGTTGGGCTGTTGCCTTCTGACGGGACTTGGGTGGGAATGAACCCCTGAGGTCCAGACCGCAATCAGAGATTTTTGACCGTTACGGCGGCTTCTGAGCCTAGTCAGGGTCTGAGTACCGTGCCTTGGTGCTTAGCTTCACTCCGCTCCCCGGTTCGGTACCGGCAGGCCACCGCCCGACCCCGGTCCTACGATTCCGCAGACTTCCACCAACGCCTGCAGACGGCCACCACCGTCTGATGACCATGCTGATGGTGCCTGTGCTCCGACCCAGACACACACACTCTCCACAACTCCAACTTCTACCTCAACTCCAACTCTACTCCAACTCAACTGCAAACTACAACTCACTACTTTTTCCGCCTCAAGGCCTGTGAACTCCTCGGTGGGTGGGGCCAACCGCCTGGCTCCGTCCCACCTGGTGTGGACATCAGACCCTGGAGGGAGGCAACAAGGGTTTTTGTTTGACGGGCGTTCCTGACCAGGGGAGGGTGTGTGTGCGTATGTGATGTTATTCTGTGACATCCTGGGTCCAGGGCGTCACAATTACACCCCCACCCTACATCGTATACACCACCCCCCCCCACCCTACATCGTATACACCACCCCCCCCCACCCTACATCGTATACACCCCCCCCCCCCACCCTACATCGTATACACCCCCCCCCCCCACCCTACATCGTATACACCCCCCCCCCACCCTACATCGTATACACCCCCCCCCCCCCACCCTACATCGTATACACCCCCCCCACCCTACATCGTATACACCACCCCCCCCCCACCCTACATCGTATACACCACCCCCCCCCACCCTACATCGTATACACCACCCCCCCCCACCCTACATCGTATACACCACCCCCCCCCCCACCCTACATCGTATACACCACACCCCCCCCCCACCCTACATCGTATACACCCCCCCCCCCACCCTACATCGTATACACCCCCCCCCCCCACCCTACATCGTATACACCACACCCCCCCCCCCACCCTACATCGTATACACCACACCCCCCCCCCACCCTACATCGTATACACCACACCCCCCCCCCCCCACCCTACATCGTATACACCACACCCCCCCCCACCCTACATCGTATACACCACACCCCCCCCCCACCCTACATCGTATACACCACACCCCCCCCCACCCTACATCGTATACACCACACACCCCCCCACCCTACATCGTATACACCACACCCCCCCCACCCTACATCGTATACACCTCACACCCCCCACCCTACATCGTATACACCTCACACCCCCCACCCTACATCGTATACACCTCACACCCCCCACCCTACATCGTATACACCACACCCCCCCCCACCCTACATCGTATACACCACACCCCCCCCCCCCACCCTACATCGTATACACCACACCCCCCCACCCTACATCGTATACACCTCACACCCCCCCACCCTACATCGTATACACCTCACACCCCCCACCCTACATCGTATACACCTCCCACCCTACATCGTATACACCCCCCACCCTACATCTTATACACATCACACTACACAGTGGTAAGTGTAATAGATTGTCCGTAAAAGAGGAACCCTTCATGTAAGATAGTACTCTGCAGGTATTAAATTTCTCCTGTAAATTGATAAGGATACCCCCTAAGAAAGAGGCGCTGAACGCAGCTTTAACCTGAATATACAGCAGGAGTATTGAAACCAGCGATTGTGGAGTGTGACCGACGTATTGTAAAATTGTGTTGGTGAATCAGTATCGCCGTCCTCAGTGTTTCTGTTTTTTTGTGACCTTAAGTGATGAAAAATCCTAGTAGTTGAAGTTCTCGCTCATGTTCCATACCCAGAAGAGGACCGTACAGTGTAACAGGAGTAAGACGTATTGCAGATACAATGGTCACTGTGCCGTCATATGGTGTAGGAGGGAAACTCTGGAACTGGGTAGTATATACAGACCATTACACTCAACCTTCTTTTGTCCAGAACAGATTCAGTTTAAGGACTGGCAACTTAAGAAGACAGTGGTTACAGAAAGTATTCACACCCCTTTACATTTTTTCACTCTGATTCATTGCAGCCATTTGGTAAATTCTCATTATTGTACACTCTGCGCCCCATCCCCAATCCTGACAAAAAAACAAAAAAAAAAAAAAAACTAAAAACAGAAATGTAGAACAAATTTATTAAACAAGAAAACCTGAAATATTCCATGGTGATAAGTATTCAGCCCCTTTTGCTCAGACACTCATATGTAAGTCACATGCTGTACTTTTCCTTGTGACCCTCCTTGAGATGGTTCTGCTCCTTCATTGGGGTCCAGCTGTGTGTAATTACACTGATAGGACGTGATTTGGAAAGGCGCACACCTGTCTATATAAGACCTCACAGCTCACACTGCATGTCACCCCAAATGAGTATCATGAGGTCAAATGAACTGGCCAAGGCACTCAGAGACAGAATTGTGGCAAGGCAGAGATCTGGCCAAGGTTACAAAAAAATTTATGCAGTATTCAAGGTTCCTAAGAGCACAATAGCCTCCATAATCATTAAATGGAAGACATTTGGGACCAGCAGAACTCTCCCTAGACCCGGCCGTCCAGCCAAACTGAGCAATCGTGGGAGAAGAGCCTTGGTGAGAGAGGTAAAGAAGAACCCCAAGATCACTGCGGCTTAGCTCCAGAGATGCAGTAGGGAGATGGGAGATAGGTTAATTTGTAGGTTAATTTGTGGAACTATCACTGCAGCCTCCACCAGTCGGGCCTTTATGGGAGAGAGACCCGACGGAAGCCTCTCCTTAGTGCAAGACATACAGTTGTGCTCAAAGTTTGCATACCCCGGCAGATTTTTTGTTTTCTTGGCCTTTTTCAGATAATATGAATAATGACACACAATCTTTCTTTGAAATCATGGTTAGTGGTCGGGTGAAGCCATTTATTGTCAAACTACTGCGTTTTCTCTTTTTAAAATCATAATGACAACCAAAAACATCCAAATGACACTGATGAAAAGTTCACACACCCCGGTGATTTTGGCTGATAACATGCACAGACAATGACACAAATTCTTAATACCGTGTGTTGCCCCCTCTAATATCAACGACTGCTTGAAGTCTTTTGTGGTAGTTGTGGATGAGGCTCTTTATTTTTTCAGATGGTGAAGCTGCCCATTCTTCTTGGTCAGATGGTGAAGCTGCCCATTCTTCTTGGCGCCTCCAGTTCCTGCAAATTCTTGGGCTTTCTTGCATGAACTGCGCTTTGCTTCAGTTCTCCTCAGAGTGGCTCAATCATATTGCGATCAGGAGACTGAGATGGCCACTCCAGAACCTTCACTTTGATCTCTTGTAGCCAAGGACAGGTCGACTTGGCCTTGTGTTTTGGATCGTTGTCATCTTGAAACATCCAGGTACGTCCATGCGCAGCGTCCGGGCTGCTGAGTGCAAATTTGCCTCCAGTATTTGCTGATAATGTGCTGCATTCATCTTTCCTTCAACTTTGACCAAGTTTCTTGTGCCTTTGTAGCTCACACATCCTTAAATCATCAGCGATCCACCTCCGTGCTTTACAGTAGGAATGGTCTTCCTTTCATCATAGGCCTTGTTGACACCTCTCCAAAGGTAACGTTTAGGGTTGTGGCCAAAAAGTTCAATTTTGTTCTCATCACTCCAAATTACCTTGTTCCAGAAGTTTGGTGGCTCGGCTCTGGGCTGTTTGGAGGCTTGTAGGTGAGCTACTTTGTGAAATTTGCGCAGTAATGGCTTTCTTCGGCGACTTGACCATGGAGACAATTTTTCTTCAAGTGCCTCCTTATTGTACATCTTGAAGCAGCCGCACCACTAGTTTTCAGTGAGTCCTGGATTTCAGCTGATGTTACTTGTGGGTTTTTCTTTGCATCCTGAACAATTTTCCTGGCAGTTGTGGCCGAAATGTTTGTTGATCTACCTGATCGTGGTTTGGTTTTTACAGCGCCCCTGATTTTCAATTTGTTAATCACAGTTTGATCACTGCTGACTGACATTATCAATTCCTTGGATATCTTTTTGTATCCCTTTCCTGTTTTATACAGTTCAACTATCTTTTCCCGTAGACACCTTGACAATTCTTTTGCTTTCCCCATGACTCACAATCTAGAAAGGTCAGTGGCTGGATGAGAGATGCAAGAGTCCTGTCTGGACCCCAGAAAGTCACTCAGCTTTTATGCACACACTGGTTACAAGCGCACAGGTCACAGGTGAGGAGGTCACCTTTATTAGCCATTCACACCCATTTGTATCAACTTCTGTGCATGTTATCAGGCCACAATCACCGGGGTGTGAGAACTTTTCATCAGGGTCATTTGGATGTTTTTGGTTGTCATTATGATTTAAAAAGAGAAAAACACAGTAGATGACAATAAATGGTTTCACCCGACTGCTAATCATGATGGAAAAAAAAGATTGTGTGTTATCCTTCATATTCTCTGAAAAAAAAAAAAAAAAGCCAAGAAAGCAAAAAAAAAAAAACAAAAAACTGCCAGGGTGTGTAAACGTTTGAGCACAACTGTATGAAAGCTGCATAGAGTTTGAAAAACAAAAAAAAACAACACAACAACAACACATGAAGGACTCCCAGACTATGAAAAATAAGATTCTCGGGTCTGATGAGACAAAGATAGAACTTTCTAGTGATAATTCTAAGCAGTATGTGTGGAAAAAACCAGGCACTGCTCATCACCTGCCCAATACAATCACCACAGTGAAGCATGGTGGTGGAAGAATCATGCTATGGGGCAGGGACAGGACGACTGGTTGCAATTGAAAGAAAGATGAATGCGGCCAAGTACAGAGAGATCCTGGAAAAAAAAAAAAATCCTCTAGAGCGCTCTGGACCTCAGACTCAGCCGAAGGTTCACCTTCCAATAAGACAATGACCCTAAGCACACAGCTAAAATAACAAAGGAGTGGCTACAGAACAACTCTGTGACCATTCCTGACCGGCCCAGCCAGAGCCCTGACCTAAACCCAATTGAGAATCTCTGGAGAGACCTGAAAATGGCGTCCACCAACGTTCACCATCCAACATGACGGAACTGGAGAGGATCTGCAAGGAATAACGGCCGAGGATCCCCAAATCCAGGATCCCAAGAAGACTCATGGCTGTACTAGCTCAAAAGGGAGGGTGCTTCTACTCAATACTGAGGAAAGGGGCTGAATACTTATGCCCATGTGATATACTGAGCAAAGGGGCTAAATACTTATGATCATGTGATATTTCAGTTTTTCTTATTTAATAAATTTGCAAACATTTCTGTTTTTTTCTGTCAAGATGGGGGATGGGGCAGAGTGCACATTACGGAGGAAAAAAAAAAAATGGATCAAATGGCTGCAATGAAACAAAAAGTGAAAAATCTAAAAAGGGTGTGAATACTTTCCGTACCCACTGGACGTAACCTCTCAGTGAGTGACTATAACTCAGAAGAAACCATTCATGGCGCGGTGTATCAGATCTGTGATAGTATGAAAACCCAGAGAAACTTGCAGTCCCTATAATTGATGTAATCCTGCACCCCCCTTTTTAACATACTTTTTACAATACACGGAAAGGTTATCAAAATTAGGTCTATTTACTCTAGAAAAGAGAAGACTTAGGGGAGACCTAATAAATATGTACAAATATATCAGAGGGCCATATAGAGATCTCTCCCATGATCTGTTTGTACAAAGGACTATGACAAGAACAAGGGGGCATTCTTTTCGATTGGAGGAAAGAAAATTCCTACATCAGCATAGAAGAGGGTTCTTCACGGTAAGAGCAGTGAGGCTCTGGAACTCTCTTCCTGAGGAAGTGGTGATGGCCACTCACTGAATGAATGTAAGAGAGGAATGGAGGCTTTTCTTGATAGCAAAAGTATAGAAGGTTATAAATAGCATAATCTTACAGGTAGATAGAAGAGCGACCAAGATTATTAGAGGAATGGGGGGGGCTGCAACACCAAGACAGGTTATTACACTTGGGGTTATTTAGTTTGGAAAAACGAAGGCTTAGGGGGGGATGTAATCACAATGAATAAATATATGAGGGGACAGTACAGAGACCTTTCCAAAGATCTCTTTACACCTAGGCCTGCGACTGGAACAGGGGGCATCCGCTACGTCTTGAGGAAAGAAGGTTTAATCATAATCACAGACGAGGATTCTTTACTGTACGAGCAGTGAGACTATGGAACTCTCTGCCGCATGATGTTGTAATGAGGGATTCACTAGTAAAATTTAAGCAGAGCCTGATCGCATTTCTTGAAAAATATAATATTACCAGTTATGTATATTGGATTTTATGACAGGGTGTTGATCCAGGGAACTAGTCTGATTGCCGGATGTGGACGAAGGAAGGACATTTTTTCCCCATTGAAGCTTATTTGACACATTGGGGTTTTTTTGCCTTCCTCTGGATCAACATGTTAGGCTACGGGTTGAACTAGATGGACTTAGAGTCTCCCTTCAACCTTAAAAAACTATGATACTATGAACATTTCTGCCTTATGCAGGACTGATGGGATAGTCAAATGTGTACGTATAAAATTATATATATATATATATATATATATATATATATATATATATATATATAAAAAAAAAAAGCATCTAAGTGGTTAGAGGCAGGTAGAAAATAAATATGGGACAGACCTGCAGACATTGTGGTCAACAGGAACCCCTGAGCTAACTATTGTGTGTCCTGCGTCTCCCCACGCCCAGGTATATCGTATATCGCCCAAGATGTGGCCCTCCTGAGGGAAAGAGGCAAGTCCTGTACATTATATACCTCCTAGGATAGAACATTACCTGCAGGCACAAGATCCGCCCACCAGCGGTCCTGGTGTCCTGTGATTGGTTCCAGTCGGACGCGCCCCCAGCCTGTGTGGCAGCGTGTCTAACTGCCTGCAATCACAGACCCTGTCTGCATGTCATTATCACGGTATAAAAGTAAACTGGTGAAGGGACCCCCATATTATGATACCCAGCACAGATAACGCATACAGCCACCCCCACAGCAGTGCTCTTATATTGGCTGCGTATCAATTTATTTATTTATTTATTTTTTTAAAGCCATGAGCGGTTTATCTGATTATTAATTATTATTAAAATAAATTATTTTAAAAAAAAAACAAGTGTGTAGTTCCTGCCCCCTCCCCATTTTGATACCCAGCCAGGATAAAGGCCGACAGCTGGTATTCTCAAACTGGGGAGACCCATGGTGATTGGGCCCCCCGGCCTAAAAATAGCAGCCTGCAGCTGCCCAGGATTGTCATATTCATTAGATGTGACATTCCCAGCACTTAACCCGGCTCTTCCTGATTGCACTGCTGTGGTGGCAATCGGTGGTACTAAGTAGGTAATGACAGCTCACTGCTGCCACCAAGTCCCAGATTAGTAAAGGCAGAGTCTATGAGACCCGCTATTACTAATCTGTAAGTGAAAAGAAAAAAAACAAAACAAAAACCACCACCTCTCACTACTTTATTAGCCTCAAAAACACTCATTTCCAATGTAATCCACAGGAGGTCCAATCACGATTTCAGCTCTCCTACCTCTGAATTGACATGGGGCAGCCATATAGAACATGGCCGCCCGCTGTGAGCTTCAGGCAAAGAATGAATGAGCTGCATGATGCAGCATTGACGTCACTCAGGTTATTTGTGGTCACAGCTGAAGGTCCCACGGTCCTGACCTCAGCAAAGGCGAGGTCATGGCATCTCCTGGCAGAAAACTGCATTTTTATTTTGCCAAAGAGATGCAGATTTGGTGCTTAAATGTAAACAGCAAATTCCTGCACCCAATCTGCTGGCAAAAAAAATGCATTACTACCACATGACCACATGCAGCATGATGCGATTTTTTTGCCAGGAGGTGTAGATTCGCTGTATGAATATGGTGTAAAAATTTAATCACCAAATTTACAACCCAAAAATGCAAATAAAAAAGGTTTTGATGCCACTGCAGTGTAGTTTTCTGCCAGGGAGTGCAAATTGATGCGGAAGTGTCTGCACCACATTTCAGCACCAAATTTCCACCTCGTGGCAGAAAACTACACCGAAATGGTGTGAAAAACGATTTTTTTTTTGCATTTTTGAGCCAAAAGATGCAAATTTGGTAATTAAATGTTTAAACTATATTCATACACCCAATCTTCACCTCCTGGCAAAAAAGTCATGTCACTATGGCATCATAACGCATGGTGTTTTGATGTGGGTTTTTTTTTACCAGGAGATGTAGATTGGGTGCAGGAAAATGCTGTTGAAATTTCAGCAGCAAATCAGCATCTCTTGAGGCTAATAAGCAGCCCTGGAAGAAGAGTGAGAGGCCTGAAGAGAGAGCCGCGCTGGAGACTTGCTAAGTATAGCACACATGGTTTATTTATTTATTTTTTTTTTTAAACTGAAGATTTCCTACAGTGGTGTGTACTACTCCCTTCAGAGGAGAGCACAAACAGGCTGTAACCAGAGTAGAAAGAGAAGTGTGAGGCCGCGTTGCACAACTGAGGAGAGCACAAACAGGCTGTAACCAGAGTAGAGAGAAGTGGAGGCCGCGCTGCACAACTGAGGAGAGCACAAACAGGCTGTAACCAGAGTAGAGAGAAGTGGAGGCCGCGCTGCACAACTGAGGAGAGCACAAACAGGCTGTAACCGGAGTAAAGAGAAGTGAAGGCCGCGCTGCACAACTGAGGAGAGCACAAACAGGCTGTAACCAGAGTAGAGAGAAGTGGAGGCCGCGCTGCACAACTGAGGAGAGCACAAACAGGCTGTAACCAGAGTAGAGAGAAGTGGAGGCCGCGCTGCACAACTGAGGAGAGCACAAACAGGCTGTAACCAGAGTAGAAAGAGAAGTGTGAGGCCGCGCTGCACAACTGAGGAGAGCACAAACAGGCTGTAACCAGAGTAGAGAGAAGTGGAGGCCGCGCTGCACAACTGAGGAGAGCACAAACAGGCTGTAACCGGAGTAGAGAGAAGTGGAGGCCGCGCTGCACAACTGAGGAGAGCACAAACAGGCTGTAACCGGAATAGAGAGAAGTGGAGGCCGCGCTGCACAACTGAGGAGGGCACAAACAGGCTGTAACCGGAGTAGAGAGAAGTGGAGGCCGCGCTGCAAAACTGAGGAGAGCACAAACAGGCTGTAACCAGAGTAGAGAGAAGTGGAGGCCGCGCTGCACAACTGAGGAGAGCACAAACAGGCTGTAACCGGAGTAGAGAGAAGTGGAGGCCGCGCTGCACAACTGAGGAGAGCACAAACAGGCTGTAACCGGAGTAGAGAGAAGTGGAGGCCGCGCTGCACAACTGAGGAGAGCACAAACAGGCTGTAACCAGAGTAGAGAGAAGTGGAGGCCGCGCTGCACAACTGAGCAACAAGACAAGTGCATTACAGTCTCTAGTGTGAGAAATCCACGCCTCACAGGTCCTCAACTGGCAGCTTCATTACATAGTACCCGCAAAACACCAGTGTCACCGTCCACAGTGAAGAGGCGACTGCGGGATGCCGGCCTTCAGGGCAGAGGGGCAAAGAAAAAGCCATATCTGAGACTGGATAATAAAAGATTAATATGGGCGAAATAACACAGACATTGGACAGAGGAAGATTGGAAAAAAGTGTTATGGACGGACGAATCAAAGTGTGAGGTGTTTGGATCACACAGAAGAACATTTGTAAGAAGGAGACCTACTGAAAAGATGCTGGAAAAGTGCCTGACGCCCTCTGTCAAGCATGGTGGAGGTCATGTGATGGTCTGGGGTTGCCTTGGGTGTTGGTAAAGTGGGAGATTTGTACAAGTTTAAAGGGATATTGAATAAGGCTATCACTCCATTTTGCAACGCCATGCCATACCCTGTGGACAGCGCTTGACTGGAGCCAGTTTCATCCTACAACAGGACAATGACCCAAAGCCACCTCCAAATTGTGCATGAGCTATTTAGGGAAGAAGCCGGCAGCTGGTATCTATCTGTAATGGAGGGGCCCAGTCACCAGACCTCAACCCTATAGAGCTGTTGTGGGAGCAGCTTGACCGTATGGTGCCAAAAAGTGCCCATCAAGACAATCCAACCTGTGGGATGGGGGGGGGGGGGGGGAGCATGGGGGGAAATATCTCCAGATTATCTCCGCAAATTAACAGCTACAATGCAAAGGTCTGCAAAGCTGGAATTGTGCAAAGGAGCGATCTGTGCCGAAAGCCAAGTGTGAAGAGAAGTTATTATTTCACGTAAAAATCATTATTTCTCCCCTCGTCACGGTCTGGACGAGATTCTCTATTCATTATACAGCTCATCTGAGAAATACATAGAGGATATTCATGGAAAAGACAAAATTGTCTGGAGGAGAACAAACTTCTCAACTGTAGTGTACATGTGAGCGGGGTGTGTACGCTTCTCTATAGATGTGAGCGGGGTGTGTACGCTCCTCTATAGATGTGAGCGGGGTGTGTACGCTCCTCTATAGATGTGAGCGGGGTGTGTACTCTGCTCTATAGATGTGAGCGGGGTGTGTACTCTCCTCTATAGATGTGAGCGGGGTGTGGACGCTCCTCTATAGATGTGAGCGGGGTGTGGACGCTCCTCTATAGATGTGAGCGGGGTGTGTACGCTCCTCTATAGATGTGAGCGGGGTGTGTACGCTCCTCTATAGATGTGAGCGGGGTGTGTACGCTCCTCTATAGATTGTGAGCGGGGGTGTGTACGCTCCTCTATAGATGTGAGCGGGGTGTGTACGCTCCTCTATAGATGTGAGCGGGGTGTGTACGCTCCTCTATAGATGTGAGCGGGGTGTGTACCCTCCTCTATAGATGTGAGCGGGTGTGTACGCTCTCTCTATAGATGTGGAGCGGGGTGTGGACGCTCCTCTATAGATGTGAGCGGGGTGTGTACGCTCCTCTATAGATGTGAGCGGGGTGTGGACGCTCCTCTATAGATGTGAGCGGGGTGTGGACGCTCCTCTATAGATGTGAGCGGGGTGTGGACGCTCCTCTATAGATGTGAGCGGGGTGTGGACGCTCCTCTATAGATGTGAGCGGGGTGTGTACGCTCCTCTATAGATGTGAGCGGGGTGTGTACGCTCCTCTATAGATGTGAGCGGGGTGTGGACCGCTCCTCTATAGATGTGAGCGGGGTGTGTACGCTCCTCTATAGATGTGAGCGGGGTGTGTACGCTCCTCTATAGATGTGAGCGGGGTGTGTACGCTCCTCTATAGATGTGAGCGGGGTGTGTACGCTCCTCTATAGATGTGAGCGGGGTGTGTACGCTCCTCTATAGATGTGAGCGGGGTGTGTACGCTCCTCTATAGATGTGAGCGGGGTGTGTACGCTCCTCTATAGATGTGAGCGGGGTGTGTACGCTCCTCTATAGATGTGAGCGGGGTGTGTACGCTCCTCTATAGATGTGAGCGGGGTGTGTACGCTCCTCTATAGATGTGAGCGGGGTGTGTACGCTCCTCTATAGATGTGAGCGGGGTGTGTACGCTCCTCTATAGATGTGAGCGGGGTGTGTACGCTCCTCTATAGATGTGAGCGGGGTGTGTACGCTCCTCTATAGATGTGAGCGGGGTGTGTACGCTCCTCTATAGATGTGAGCGGGGTGTGTACGCTCCTCTATAGATGTGAGCGGGGTGTGTACGCTCCTCTATAGATGTGAGCGGGGTGTGTACGCTCCTCTATAGATGTGAGCGGGGTGTGTACGCTCCTCTATAGATGTGAGCGGGGTGTGTGACCGCTCCTCTATAGATGTGAGCGGGGTGTGTCCGCTCCTCTATAGATGTGAGCGGGGTGTGTACCGCTCCTCTATAGATGTGAGCGGGGTGTGTCCGCTCCTCTATAGATGTGAGCGGGGTGTGTCCGCTCCTCTATAGATGTGAGCGGGGTGTGTACGCTCCTCTATAGATGTGAGCGGGGTGTGTCCGCTCCTCTATAGATGTGAGCGGGGTGTGTACGCTCCTCTATAGATGTGAGCGGGGTGTGTCCCGCTCCTCTATAGATGTGAGCGGGGTGTGTCCGCTCCTCTATAGATGTGAGCGGGGTGTGTCCGCTCCTCTATAGATGTGAGCGGGGTGTGTCCGCTCCTCTATAGATGTGAGCGGGGTGTGTCCGCTCCTCTATAGATGTGAGCGGGGTGTGTACGCTCCTCTATAGATGTGAGCGGGGGTGTGTCCGCTCCTCTATAGATGTGAGCGGGGTGTGTCCGCTCCTCTATAGATGTGAGCGGGGTGTGTACGCTCCTCTATAGATGTGAGCGGGGTGTGTACGCTCCTCTATAGATGTGAGCGGGGTGTGTCCGCTCCTCTATAGATGTGAGCGGGGTGTGTACGCTCCTCTATAGATGTGAGCGGGGTGTGTCCGCTCCTCTATAGATGTGAGCGGGGTGTTGTCCGCTCCTCTATTAGATGTGAGCGGGGTGTGTCCGCTCCTCTATAGATGTGAGCGGGGTGTGTCCGCTCCTCTATAGATGTGAGCGGGTGTGTGTCCGCTCCTCTATAGATGTGAGCGGGGTGTGTACCGCTCCTCTATAGATGTGAGCGGGTTGTGTCCGCTCCTCTATAGATGTGAGCGGGGTGTGTCCGCTCCTCTATAGATGTGAGCGGGGTGTGTACCGGCTCCTCTATAGATGTGAGCGTGGTGTGTCCGCTCCTTCTATAGATGTGAGCGGGGTGTGTACCGCTTCCTCTATAGATGTGAGAGGTAGGTCTTGGTGTGTGTGTACGCTCCTCTATAGATGTGATCGGTTGGTGTGTTATCCGCTCCTCTATAGATGTGAGCGGGGTGTGTACGCTCCTCTATAGATGTGAGCGGGGGTGTGTCCGCTCCTCTATAGATGTGAGCGGGGTGTGGTACGCTCCTCTATAGATGTGAGCGGGGTGTGGACGCTCCTCTATAGATGTGAGCGGGGTGTGGACGCTCCTCTATAGATGTGAGCGGGGTGTGTACGCTCCTCTATAGATGTGAGCGGGGTGTGTACGCTCCTCTATAGATGTGAGCGGGGTGTGTACGCTCCTCTATAGATGTGAGCGGGGTGTGTCCGCTCCTCTATAGATGTGAGCGGGGGTCTGTACACTCCTCTATAGATGTGAGCGGGGTGTGTCCGCTCCTCTATAGATGTGAGCGGGGTGTGTCGCTCCTCTATAGATGTGAGCGGGGTGTGTACGCTCCTCTATAGATGTGAGCGGGGTGTGTACGCTCCTCTATAGATGTGAGCGGGGGTGTGTACGCTCCTCTATAGATGTGAGCGGGGTGTGTACGCTCCTCTATAGATGTGAGCGGGGTCTATACACTCCTCTATAGATGTGAGCGGGGTGTGTCCGCTCCTCTATAGATGTGAGCGGGGTGTGTACGCTCCTCTATAGATGTGAGCGGGGGTGTGTACGCTCCTCTATAGATGTGAGCGGGGTGTGGACGCTCCTCTATAGATGTGAGCGGGGTGTGTACACTCCTCTATAGATGTGAGCGGGGTGTGTACGCTCCTCTATAGATGTGAGCGGGGTGTGTACACTCCTCTATAGATGTGAGCGGGGTGTGTCCGCTCCTCTATAGATGTGAGCGGGGTGTAGTACAGCTCCTCTATAGATGTGAGCGGGGTGTGTACGCTCCTCTATAGATGTGAGCGGGGTGTGTGACGCTCCTCTATAGATGTGAGCGGGGTGTGTCCGCTCCTCTATAGATGTGAGCGGGGTGTGTACGCTCCTCTATAGATGTGAGCGGGGTGTGTGTCGCTCTCTATAGATGTGAGCGGGGTGTGTACGCTCCTCTATAGATGTGAGCGGGGTGTGTCCGCTCCTCTATAGATGTGAGCGGGGTGTGTACGCTCCTCTATAGATGTGAGCGGGGTGTGTACGCTCCTCTATAGATGTGAGCGGGGTGTGTACGCTCCTCTATAGATGTGAGCGGGGTGTGTACGACTCCCTCTATAGATGTGAGCGGGGTGTGTACGCTCCTCTATAGATGTGAGCGGGGTGTGTACGCTCCTCTATAGATGTGAGCGGGGTGTGTACGCTCCTCTATAGATGTGAGCGGGGTGTGTACGCTCCTCTATAGATGTGAGCGGGGTGTGTACGCTCCTCTATAGATGGAGCGGGGTGTGTACGCTCCTCTATAGATGTGAGCGGGGTGTGTACGCTCCTCTATAGATGTGAGCGGGGTGTGTACGCTCCTCTATAGATGTGAGCGGGTGTGTCCGCTCCTCTATAGATGTGAGCGGGGTGTGTACGCTCCTCTATAGATGTGAGCGGGGTGTGTACGCTCCTCTATAGATGTGAGCGGGGTGTGTACCGCTCCTCTATAGATGTGAGCGGGGTGTGTCCGCTCCTCTATAGATGTGAGCGGGGTGTGTACGCTCCTCTATAGATGTGAGCGGGGTGTGTACGCTCCTCTATAGATGTGAGCGGGGGTGTGTACGCTCCTCTATAGATGTGAGCGGGGTGTGTACGCTCCTCTATAGATGTGAGCGGGGTGTGTACGCTCCTCTATAGATGTGAGCGGGGTGTGTCCGCTCCTCTATAGATGTGAGCGGGGTGTGTACACTCCTCTATAGATGTGAGCGGGGTGTGTACGCTCCTCTATAGATGTGAGCGGGGTGTGTACGCTCCTCTATAGATGTGAGCGGGGTGTGTACGCTCCTCTATAGATGTGAGCGGGGTGTGTACGCTTCCTCTATAGATGTGAGCGGGGTGTGTACGCTCCTCTATAGATGTGAGCGGGGTGTGTACGCTCCTCTATAGATGTGAGCGGGGTGTGTACGCTCCTCTATAGATGTGAGCGGGGTGTGTGTACACTCCTCTATAGATGTGAGCGGGGTGTGTGACGCTCCTCTATAGATGTGAGCGGGGTGTGTACGCTCCTCTATAGATGTGAGCGGGGTGTGTCCGCTCCTCTATAGATGTGAGCGGGGTGTGTACCGCTCCTCTATAGATGTGAGCGGGGTGTGTACCCTCCTCTATAGATGTGAGCGGGGTGTGTACGCTCCTCTATAGATGTGAGCGGGGGTGTGTACGCTCCTCTATAGATGTGAGCGGGGTGTGTACGCTCCTCTATAGATGTGAGCGGGGTGTGTACGCCTCCTCTATAGATGTGAGCGGGGTGTGTACGCTCCTCTATAGATGTGAGCGGGGGTGTGTACGCTCCTCTATAGATGTGAGCGGGGGTGTGTACGCTCCTCTCATAGATGTGAGCGGGGTGTGTACGCTCCTCTATAGATGTGAGCGGGGTGTGTACCCTCCTCTATAGATGTGAGCGGGGTGTGTACGCTCCTCTATAGATGTGAGCGGGGGTGGTCCGCTCCTCTATAGATGTGAGCGGGGTGTGTACGCTCCTCTATAGATGTGAGCGGGGTGTGTACCCTCCTCTATAGATGTGAGCGGGGTGTGTACGCTCCTCTATAGATGTGAGCGGGGTGTGTCCGCTCCTCTATAGATGTGAGCGGGGTGTGTCCGCTCCTCTATAGATGTGAGCGGGGGTGTGTACCGCTCCTCTATAGATGTGAGGCGGGGGTGTGTACGCTCCTCTATAGATGTGAGCGGGGTGTGTACGCTCCTCTATAGATGTGAGCGGGGTGTGTACGCTCCTCCATAGATGTGAGCGGGGTGTGGACGCTCCTCTATAGATGTGAGCGGGGTGTGTACCCTCCTCTATAGATGTGAGCGGGGTGTGTACGCTCCTCTATAGATGTGAGCGGGGTGTGTCCGCTCCTCTATAGATGTGAGCGGGGTGTGTACGCTCCTCTATAGATGTGAGCGGGGTGTGTACGCTCCTCTATAGATGTGAGCGGGGTGTGTACGCTCCTCTATAGATGTGAGCGGGGGTGTGTACGCTCCTCTATAGATGTGAGCGGGGTGTGACGCTCCTCTATAGATGTGAGCGGGGTGTGTACGCTCCTCTATAGATGTGAGCGGGGTGTGTACCCTCCTCTATAGATGTGAGCGGGGTGTGTCCGCTCCTCTATAGATGTGAGCGGGGTGTGTCCGCTCCTCTATAGATGTGAGCGGGTGTGTACGCTCCTCTATAGATGTGAGCGGGGTGTGTACGCTCCTCTATAGATGTAGCGGGGTGTGTCCGCTCCTCTATAGATGTGAGCGGGGTGTGTACGCTCCTCTATAGATGTGAGCGGGGTGTGTACGCTCCTCTATAGATGTGAGCGGGGTGTGTCGTCCTCTATAGATGTGAGCGGGGTGTGTACGCTCCTCTATAGATGTGAGCGGGTGTGTTGTACCGCTCCTCTATAGATGTGAGCGGGGTGTGTACGCTCCTCTATAGATGTGAGCGGGGTGTGTCCGCTCCTCTATAGATGTGAGCGGGGTGTGTACGCTCCTCTATAGATGTGAGCGGGGTGTGTCCGCTCCTCTATAGATGTAGCTGCGGGGTGTGTACACTCCCTCTATAGATGT